>NC_040892.2:765000-830000 GCF_900634795.4 Betta splendens | reverse complement strand
TGTGTGTGTGTGTCTGTGTCTATGAGTGTGTGTGTGTCTCATTAGCCTGAGCCTGGCTGTTGTCTGAGGGTACGTGGGTCCACATGTCTCAGTCTCGCTGGGATGTTTATTAAATTAATAAAAAGTTGCTGAAGGCGAGCTGTGGCGTGAATGCCCTGGACTCGCTGTGATTGACACCCTCCGACGCCGGCGTGTCTCTGGAGAACGCCTGCATTTGCTTTAACTAACTGGCCGTGACGGAGGAGCAGGCTGACATGAAGCCGCCCCTCCTCTGAACGGCCGGGAAATCAGAGAGAAACCTCCAGCCTCGTCACTCGTTTTGACAGTGAGCTGCAGTTTAGTTCATCAGCTTCAAACCATCAATTAATGAGCCTGAAACTGGGCCTCGTGCTGCTGGACGAGCAGAACAATGCAGCGGAGTCAAAGCGGATCCGTCTGCAGGAACCAGGCTGTTGAATGTAAGTGGGCCTCGAGGCCGCGATCCTCAATGCTCCTTTATTTGCTAAAGTGCTTCACGCCCCGTTGATCGTGTCACTGCGTTCCATCAAATCTCCTGCACTCACCTTCATTTCCAGCGTGATGTGATGCGACCTTTGGTTCCTCCTCTAACTTTGAGCTGTAGTCGGAGGCAGCAGAGAGGAATGGTATTTATATCTATGATCAGACAGGCAGCGCAGCCTCCTGTGGGGACGATGAGCGTTGTTTGCTGAGGAAGAAGCAAAAAAATGCCATTATACAAACACTTTATTTAGACTACTGGCATTATGTTCCAATTAAACACAAAAGAACAGTCTGACATTTCAAATTCTTCCGAGAATCTGCATATTTCCTTTCAGGAAAAAAACAAAGGGAAAAATTAAAATATATTATCATCTTTTAAAAATCCTTTTAAAAATAAACAAGACAAACACAAACAAAACACAACAAAAAAGCCCCTCTCTGTCTCCTGCCTTTCTACGTGTGCGTCTATCGGCTCCGCTGGGCGACTCTCTGAGGAGGAGGAGGAGGAGGAGGAAGCTGAGAGCGCTCATTTGCATATAAACTGTGAGAGGCAGGGATTGTCATCGGCGGCACATTAGACGCACGGAGCGCGAAGGGAGAAGATTTTCATGTGCAAATTCCATCCTCGCCAACTCCGTGCATCATTATCATCAGCACCTACGAAGGGAACCCCTCCAGTCCCCAGAACCAGCGCCGTCCCCACGGACCCGACTCACACCAAACCCCGGCCTCTTCCCACAAGGTCCCACGGCAGCAGCGCTGGACCTCACTGCTCCCACCGGCGCCGGCGTACGCGTCGTGTGTGGATCCAGACGCGACGTGGGTCCAGATACGACGCGGGTCCAGATAGGATGTGGGTCCAGATACGATGTGGACCAACATTGGACCCTGCCTCTCACACGTCGTATCTGGACCCATGTCGTGTGCGGATCCAGACGCGACGAGGGTCCAGACGCGACGCGGGTCCACGCGACGTGGACCAACATTGGACCCTGCCTCTCACACGTCGTATCTGGACCCACGTCCAGATGCAGCACCTTCACCCGGCGTGACCAGCGCTGCATTAATTGCTTGTAAACTGGAGGCTGCACGGTTGCTGGCTTTGGAGTTTAAAAGCAGATTACAGCCAATTAGCGAGGCCTGTGAAAGCCTTTGAGCCGGGGGAATAGTGGCTGATCCTAATGTGGGACAGCTGTGAGCAACAAAGGAGCAGTCGCAGTCCTGCTTGTGAACACAGGCGACGGATTGATAGCAACGGCTCCAAAGAAGCTATTACAAGCATGAAAAATGAATGCAGACATGAATGCAGCCACGCAAACACACGAAAGAGCGCAAAGTACGCAGACGCTCCCAAAGTGACAAAACGGGAACAGACGGGAGGTAAATACGCTTTAAAAGGTGACGGGAGCGTTTGTGGGTTGGGGAGTTCTTCATCCTTTTAAATCAATTTGTCAGCTCCTTCTTGCAGACGCGTCAGCGCCACAGCCGAGTGTTTCCCTGTAAACTGCCATCTTTAATTTCTTTGTGTGACATGCTCCACTGTACCAAGACACACCAGAGACCGAGCGTGAGGTGAGAAAAGGTTCAAAGCCCAGGTGGGAGCAGAGCCTGCACCCCTGAGCTCCCTGCATTACCTCATTCACTCTCATGTCAACACAGGAGGCAGGAAAACGCGAGTCAAAGATCTCCACAGGCTCCATAATCTGCCACGATTCATGCCGAACCCGCGCCGACGAGCTCCATCATCTCCTTCTTCCTCTTTATCTTCTTTCATTCCATTTTGTGTCACATCAGCAGCTCCACCTCAACGCCCGCCATTTCCTCCTCCTCCTCCTCCTCCCTGCTCACATTAGCAAAAACAGCTGTAGCTACTCTGACTTCCGCTAATGAGTCACATCCACCTTACGAACTGTACAGCAGCTCGTCGTGGCCCCAAAAGGTGTTTGTTCAGCAACTCAGCGACGTTCTGCTCCTGAATTCATTTTATTTTTCAGTTATGTGTCAAACTTCAAAAGTCCTTCGTGCATAAGAAGCATTTAAAGTTAGATGAAGGGACAAAAAGCAGCATTTCAGCTTCAGGCTCATTTGCTCCTTGTTTCACTATTTATTAAAAATTGAAAACACGTCATCACGGATTTTAATGTTGTTGCTGAGGACTTTATTGGTATTTTACTTGTCAAACTAATTGTAGGAAAAACATTTTTAGTAGAAACAAGTAATAGATTGTAAAATTGTACTAAATTATTGTATTTTTAAAATTTTGATTTTAATTGTTGCTCTTCTATAACATGAAAAACAATTATCAATTTGAAAATTTAGACTGTTGAAATAAATGATCACAATTTCTCTTATAATATAAATACAAACTTTAATGTAGAAACAGAGAGCAGGATTTCTCCAACTGGCTGTTTGTTTCTAACCCTTTCAGTAAGTTTCCAGTCGCGTGTCGGTGACAGTCGCAGTTTGACGCCTTCTCTCCATCACAGGTATTCACATCCTAAACACAACCAATAGCGTGTGTGTTTAAGACATTCAAACTGATCTGGGGGCAGGTAAACACCAGCTCCAAGGTCTAACGCTGTAAGGTGGAAGGAGGCAGAGCACAAAAAGCTGCTGATGCTCCGATCAAACTGCATTTCTAATTAGAAGTAATCAATATTCAGGGCAAAGAATTTAACACAGTTTAAATTTCCATCAAGGATGATAAATATTTAATGTTAAAAAAATGTTAAAACCCAACACTCACAATTTTTTATTCCCCAAGTTTATGGCAATCTGGCAAATCACATATGATGAATTATAAATTGGACCATTACAGAGCACTTCAGAAGCTCGCATGGAAAAGCTCCATCCACAGCCGGGCTGAACACGGATCTGCCCTCCTGATATTTCCACAGCTCCCGTGCACGGTCTGATTCACATGCAGGGTCCGTGCTGCGCCCTGAAGCTTCATTTAGATTAAAAAGACTCCAATAGTCAGAATCACAGCGTATTCAGAATATCTGAGCACCAGCACCAATCGAAGCTGCTCCGTCCCATTAAGTCTGAGACTTCAGAACAAAAGGCAGAGGCAGAAATACTGTGAGTCAACACTGGTGAGTGAGAGCGAATCCACACCACAGGTGGTCAACAGTCAGTAACTGGTAAAACACCTTCCTGGGATTTGTTTCCCAAAAAACAGTGGAAGCCGGAGCCTCAGAGGACCGTGGGTTTAGAAGCAGCGCAGCCTGAGGACAAGGAGCCAAAACACCTGCCTCCAAACTGCTCCTGTTACACACAGCAGAAAACAATGGAGTCATTTCAGAGGATGGAGAGCAGCGGCATGTTGAGGGGGGGGCTGTGGGGTCTTTGGGTTCTGTTGGGCTGGGTGGGGTCGGTAGCGCTGGTTGGGGTCTGTGGGGGTCTGTGGGGGCTGTGGGCGGCTGTGTGGCTGGTTGGGGTCTGTGGGGGGCTGTGGGGGCTGTGGGGGGCTGGGTGGGGGCTGTGGGCGGCTGTGTGGCTGTGTGGGGGCTGTGGGGGCTGTCGGGGGCTGGGTGTGGGCCACCCAGGCCGGGTGGAGGCGGCGCTGCTCTAATGGGCTCAGGCTGCGCGGGCCCACGGGAGGCCCGGCCCGTGGCCTCGCCTTGGGCAGGTCTGGCACCGTAGCCAGTAGTCAGGTGGGCTGACGGAACCGGGGAGAGGAGGTCCTCCCCATGTGGCCCGCCTCCAGCCGGTCCCCTCCCTCTGAGCAACTAGACAAACAAAGGCCCATTCAACAGCTCATCCTCCGAGGCCTTGATCAGACGTCTGTGCTCGTTTTATTCCCGTGTCCGCTGCCGCGTGTAAAGGTTTTATCACTGGTCAGTCTGGTTCCGCTGTACTCAGAGTCGACCTTTAGACCCAGAGCCCCTGATGCCGGTCCACGCGGTCCACAGTAGGAGGTAAAGAGCAGGACTGGTGAGGCGTGTGAAGCCTCCAGTGTGATTCTCAGCATGGGAACGGTCCACTGCTGCTCAAACATTCATCACACAAGCTTCCTGCAGCACAATCCAATGGGAGACAATAGCATCAACTCCCATCTGAAGCCTCCGATTTAGGCAGAAGGTGGCAGAGAGGCAGCTTCAAAGTCCTGGGGCCCCGGGTCGGCACACACTTCAGACCAAAGAAGAGGAGGAGGAGGAGGAGGAGGAGGAGGGACGGTTGAAGAGGAGCAGCTCTCTGCAGTCAGGAGGGAGGTCATTACAGGCCATGTTTACGCCGCGCTCGGCTCCGAGTGCTGCTATTTTAACATTAGGAACATGGTGGTGCAGCCGTCACTGCAGCGAAGCAGCGCCTGTTACTGGGTCTGTGTGAGCGTCCACTGAGACGCCGCTTTAAAAGGCATTTGCATTATTTCCTGAATAGAGAGGTGAAGGTCAGCGTTTCCCAAGCGGCGTTCAACATCTTTACACAAACAGCAAATGAATACTTTATACAGTGGGAGGCTTCTACTGGATCCACTGAACAAATGCCACATTAACAAGTCGATTCTTTGCTATGAATGTACTAAAGGATTTAATTGGATGTTTTCATAAACTAAATAAAAGCTGCAGTCATCGGTTTCACTGGCTCCAACTCAGATCACGTCCTTCCTACAATTACTGCAAGTTGACTTCTGCACTATTAAATATTAAAATGTTTGGTTGGAACCAAGGAAGCAGGAGTCACCTTCCTGGCACCAGCATTTTGGAACAAAATGTTGGAAACAGAGAGCAGGAGTTTGTACCAGAGTCCATAAATGAGCACAAACCTGCTTCTATGTGTCGTCTGCTCTCGTTTAAGCCAATGATCTGTACATGTGACATCGCAGAAGGGTTTATAGGCGAGTTAACTCAGCAAAGGTGATTAATAAAGCGACAGTCTGTCCAACGCCGAGTCCAGAGCTCTGCTCCGGAAACATGTGGACATAAAACAGTGGTTGGAATCATTTTAAGATGAAAAAACCAAACAACTAAGAACAAATGTGCAGTTATTTCTCTAGGAGCCAGATGTTTACAGACCTGCTGTGCGTCTCCTATATCTACAGACCAGTTAACCCGTCTTAAAAACACACAGCACGGCTGAAAATAGCAAAACAAAGTCAAACTATGCCGTGGCACTGGTGTCAAGTGAAGTATGATAGCACATTAGAATTGGAAATCCAGCAAAGTGATGATAACAACCTCATGCACCCGCTCCAAAGGCGAAAACAGGGTTAAATGAACAAAGCCTTGAATTCTCCAGCTCCTGCTCCGATCCTCGCAGTTACCCCCACAAAGTACACAAGAAAAAAGAAAATAGTATCATGCATATCATTCATTAGCAGCAAATAAAAGAAATTCTCTCTAATAGTGCCCCCAAATCCCCGAGCTCCCAGCACCGCGGAGCGGGAACTGAAAAAGTAGGGGAAGAGATGCAAAAGGAAGCCGTCTCCCTCAAGTGCTTGTTAGGCCCAAATTATTATGGCGATGAATAATTTTAAAAATAAATAAGAAAATAAATAAATAAAAAAAGAAACATTTATAGATCTAAGTATTATCAGAGGAGCCGCGGGTCTGTTGCCAGCTCTCTGGGCCCGTTTGAAACGCGCCTTTGTTTTGACTTTGATCTTTAACTGCTAACCCATTCACAGCTTCACCTGATCCCCAGTCAGCTCCGTTCACCCACTTCCTCCGCTCCAACTTTTACATGTGGGGCGCCGCGCTGGCCGCGCTAAGTGGGAGCCATAATGGCACCATCATCATCCTCATCCTCATTATCATCACGCTCGCCGTCCCTTCGTGCCATCGTCATTAACTTGCTGTTTTCTTTCACAACAGTAATTAACATAGTGCGCAGGGAGCAGATTAGACTGAGAGGGAACAGAAGAATGCAGGCAGGAGCCAAAGAAGCCTCACAGCGAGGAGACAGGAGACAGGAGACAGGAGACAGGAGACAGGAGAGGACGCTCGGCTCCTCTTCTCTCATCATGAGCCCTGACTCTTTCTCTCTTCTGTTATTTGATGTGTTTCTCTCATTTACTTCATATGCACCTTTTTCCTTCCTGTTCTTCATTCTTGTCCTATGATGATGTCACATCCATGTGTCTTTCCATTTGGCCTTTTGTCGTATCTTTACTTAGGAAGAAGTGTAAATACTCACGTATTTACATTTTTTTCCTCTCTCTTTTCTCCGTTTTCTGCTCTTGTCTCATTTCTGTGTACGAATCAAGGACAACATTTAAAGACAGGAACTATCTGATGAACTAGAACCTGCCACTGCAAAGACAGACGCTATAACTGAAACCAACTCACTGACTGAAAAACAAATGGTTGCAGCTGAAACTTACTGACTAAACTCTGACTTCAAGTTACAAAGCGTGGAACTGAGGTCGGGTCCACAGAGCGAGGAACAGGAAGTGGGACAGGTCTAATACAGAGCAAAGTGAAGGGCGCCGCCCTGGAGGTCGGAGGACCAAACTGTAACACTGACGCGTTTCCAGTTCTCCTCTAATATCTGCTAAGTTTTTATTCTTCTAGTCATTTTATTTCTTTTCTTGCTTCCTAGTTCCTTCCTTCCTAGTTTTGCACATATCTCCTCGGTCCTAATTGTATTATTATTATTTTCTAAAAGCCCCTCCTTCTTCATTGTTTCCTGCACCTACTTACTCAGTTATTTCCTTTGACCTTCTTCCCTTTTCCACTTTTTCTTATTTATTACCTGACTTTTTTGACTATTTTCATTCCTCTCATCTTGTTTTACCTCCATCTATGGCCTCGCCACCTGTTCTCTCCCCTCCCCTCCCCTCCCCTCCTCCGTCCTCTTCTTCCTTCTTCTTCCTTCTCCGGAGCTTCCTGACCTCTGGTGCAGAGACATCCCAACCCTGTGCTCTGTGCCCAACCTCTGATTGATATTGTAATGATCCCTTCCTCCCCGTTCCCTTCCCCTCTTGTACCCTTCCTACCCTTCCTCACCTCCTCTCCCCCATTTGCTCCCCGAGCCCCAGAGTGGCTCGCTCTATTCCGTTTCATCACACATCAAACGGGGCTGACGCTCTCCGTGCAGGCAAGTCCCAGGGACCGAAACATCTGCACAGGGAGGCGTGTGGCCATGTGTGTGCACGTGGTGGAGGGGGGGGGGGGGGGGGGGGGGGGGGGGGGGGCTCCGGCCTCCGAGGGCTGGAGGGAGGACGTGTCGTGCTACGAGCAGATGTCAGCGGGACCTGAACAGCAGGTTGGGGTGATGCCGCAGGGAAGGAGCTGTGGTGAGGGAGCCCCCCCTGCAGCCCAGCCTGGGGGGGGGGGCTGCACCGCGGCTCTCCAAGCACTCCACCTCTGCTCCGCTCCCCTCCTCACCTTGCAGCCCGGCCTCCCCCCGCTCACCCTTTTGACAGTACAATTAGATAATTAGTCACCTTGGCACTAATAACCTAATCATTACTTGTCTGCGTGTGTTTTCTCTGTACGTCCCTCCCCTGAGTCCTGACGTGGAGCTGAATGGGCAGAGGGGCGTGCAATTACCTTTGTCTGGCTTCTCCCTGTGGCACAGACTGAGCCAAGGCTCTGATCTGCACCGAAGCAAAGGCCTCTGTTAATAGAGGCAGAGATCTGCTCTTTGGAGAAGGTCACGCTTGCTCTCACATCCATTAACACCAGCGCCTTTCTATCACTGCCTGGTTGTGGCAGCTGGAGCTGTGCAGATACTGTGATCAGCCTCTGTTGAGCGCAGATGCTGACATTTCCCCAGTTAGTGAAAGTGGCAATCGGGAGCTTCCACTGTCAATGAGTCATCAAAGCGCTTGTTGGAGAACAGCTGTTGACGTCAGTGCGCTGCCACACGGTTGTTTCCTGGATTGCTGATCATCCTTTCATCTGCATGGATTAAATACAGAACTCAGAGTTCAGAGAAATGTTACCTGCCATCTACTGTAAGCGGGATCATTTCTGACAGCATGTTTAGAAGCTACAGCTGAACATCAAATATTAATTAGTCGTCTTTTTACAGGTTCCTTTTCTTTGAGGCATTTGGATTCAGCACAAACACACAGTCTGTATGGAGAACCCTCATATTCACCTGCTCCGTCCTGGATGATGCATGATTTTACAGCTACTCATCCTGTCACACACAAACACAGCTGAGTTGGATCAGATTTGAATTTGAAGTAAAAAACAAACAAACATTAGTATTGATGCCTTCGAAGCAGGAAGTCACCAAAGAAGAAAATAAGACCAAGCTACTGCTCAAAGTCATTCTAGAAGTGAGTGAGTCATTCTAGGTGTGTTTCATGTCCTGGCTGTAACTTATGTTACTCGTTGATGAGCTTTTTGCCACATCGGATCCTTCTTCCACCTTTACAGAGCAGGCGTTCACTTTCCTGCTGTTTTCTATTTTTCCACATCTGCAGGTTTTGCAACAAAGTGCTGATCTTTGCCACAAAGCCACACTCATGCATTTCTGATGATTAGGTCTGTTTGTGTCATCACATCATCCTCTTCCTGGAGTCAAATCAGAGTTTGCACTGAGTCCTGAATGAGAAATCTGGACAAATGGTCAATAAAACCTGACTCACTGTTATTCCTAGTGAATCGATGGAGAATCCCAGTCTATTGTGAATGTAGTGGAAGTTGTTTGTCTACAAATGAGGTCGGCTGGTCCTGCAGACGATGCACCAGCAGCTCTGTGGTTGATGGAGGAGGCGTCGGTCTGTGTGCGTTCTCACAGTCAGGGCAGAAACAGAGAACTTCCACTGCCTCCATGCATTTTTTATCAACCCCAATTACTCAGAGCTTGTTGATATTTCGCATCATTTCATTTGGGAACATTTGCATGGCGTGTCCAGCAGCCTGCTGCAGGGCCGAGCCGCACGCACCGCAGCAAATCACAGGTCACCGAGCAACTACGTATTAGTCAGGGAGCTGGTGACCATTCTGTAAAACAGGAGCTCCTGTTGGAAAAATGTGAGTTTGCTGCTTTGTAATTAGGAACTTTTTCTGGTTTTGGCTAAAATTATGGTGAAAATACTTTTGTAGCGTTTTTAATGTGTGACTCGACGACGTGGACAGGAAGTGAACACCTGCAAACATCTGTATGTTATGTAACATATGCAGGTCAAACTGCTCATTCGCTCGCTCGTCAATCTTAATTAGCAGCTGCTCTGCCTCATCCGTGCTGCAGATGGAGATGAAGGCTTAATATCAACATCTCCATCAAAACGAGTTGCATGAGGCTGATTGACAGGACGACCCGTGCCCTGGTGAAGGTGCAGAGACCAGGCGGCTGCTTCCTGGTGCTTCACATTTGTAGTAATTGACAGGTGCAGAGAAACGCTGGGGTCCTGGTGGAGCTCGGCGCCGCTTATGCAGATTAACACGTCAAAAGTACAAATGAATAAATAAACTGCTGAGCACAAATCAGGTATTTAGCCTGAGGGAAGCCGTCATTAACAGATAAAACAAAGTGACTAATCACAAAAACAACGCGCTTCAGATGTGGAGGAAGTCAAGAGGCGGCCAGGCTGGAGGCTAAGAAGCTAAGTCGTCTTAATTATTCAGCCATCAGCAAACAAAGACGCGCGTTTATAATTCACAGAGTGTGACAGCTAGTATTTTTAATTAAAGACGCGTCTACATGGGAACACGCGGGAGAAATATACTGTTTATCAGCATGGAGGGAGGAAAAGCAGGCTTTGAGGATGGGATCACAGCGATGCCACTCGTTCCCACAGCAGTGGAGGAGTCGGAGGCAGAGGCCTGATGGGAATTCTGCAGGTCAGCGAAGGAACGAAGGTGGGACAGGAGAGCCGCAACAAAGGAGCCGCGCCGGGTGCTTGACACTAAAAAGGAAATCCTGCTTCCTTTGAAATCCAGATGAGCTGAGGTGAGGTCCTCGGTCCAAAGCAGAGTGCAGCCCTCACATGTTGGGTTTTTAATATTTCACCAGACTAGTGCAGCCGTCACCTCTGCCTGAACCGCCTTCACGCCTGGACACAATTCAGCTGTAAACACTGCGCTTCTCCTAAATTGGCCTAACAGCGCCCTGTTTCCTCCTCCCTCCGTGCTCCGCACGCCGGCTCCTTTGACCTTCACGCCGAGCGCGGCCTGAACCTCGGCTATTGATTTTTCTAACTACGTGTTTACTCCGCGTCTACGCGCTTTGCCAGCTGCTTGGAGAGCATCGCTTGCCCCGAGGCGATCAGCAGGGCTCAGCTTGTTCCCGGCTTTGATCATCGTTCAGCCAGAGGATTAACATATGCGCGCGCTCTTCCTCCCTTTGTCGCTGAGCTTGATAATAAATCTGCGGCCGTCCTCTCTCCTCCCTCTCGCTCGCTCCGGAACGGGACGAGCCATGAATCAATCGGCCGCTTTACGCCTCGTGTCCAACATAGATGCAAATCACAGAAGGATCTGTGGGTAAAGCTCTGCTTATTAAAAGCGATGGCTGACTCATGCACACGCATGTCGCCAAGACGAACAGCAGGTAGCGCCTGAAATACAGCAGCACTGGTGGCGATAAAACACACATAGACTGAGAGATTAACTCATTTCTGCTACTATTATCTCAATGGAGGCCTAAACTAAGCCTCCCCCACTCTGCCAAACCTGAAGGAGAGCTGAAGGCTGATCAAGTTAATTAGCGTGTGATTGTGGGAGGCTGCAGCCCCGTCTAAAGAGGCTTAGCGGCCGAGACCCTTCGTACCTGCCCTCGCTGTGCACTAAGTGCTCTAATTAGGCTTTGTTGGAGCCGGCCGCCCCCGCGTTCGCACCGCGTCCGCCCGCGTTCGCCCCGCGTTCGCACCGCGTCCGCCCGCGTTCGCCCCTCAAGGCCGGGTCCATCTTATGGGCTTTACAGAAGTGGGACACGGAGCGCGCGGAGAGGAGACGGAGCCTGTGTGCAGGTAAACAGCTGCATCGTTCCCTCTCGCCCATCGCCTCGCTCCCCGTTGCCTTCCTTATTTATTACGACCTAATTATATCAGTGTCACGAGCATAACTAGCTCCTTGCCCTAAATGCCGCAATGCTCCTGTGGCTGCGCTCGTACTCGCAGACCTTATGTTTCTGAGTTTTGTAGCATTTAACCACTGCTTTTAGAGGCTTGTTGAGCTGCTGCTCGTCTCTTCAAGGATCCAGCAGAGGAGGACACGCGCTGAATGAGAACACAGTACAGCAGCATGGTCTCAGGACTGACGGGGGGGTGTCACCAGGGCAGCGGCTCCATAGGATCAAATCTGAACTCTCATCAGGTTCCTGCCGCTCCGCTCGTGACCCGGCGCCCACAGACCGGGCCGGTCCTGGACCCGGAGCTTCCACACACATCAAACAGGGGCACCTCCCCACGACCCGATGGAACCGCCTCGTCTCCTCCTCTCCGCTTTCATCTGAGCGCGATACTGCAGACGGGTCGGAAAATATCGATCAAATCCTCCCCGTGGGTTTGAGAGGCGGCTCCAGGCCCGGACCCGCGTGTTCTGCTACAGCGGCTGTCAGGCAGGCGGGCCGAGCAGCGGCTCCGAGAGAGACGTCTTTAAAAAAGGAAACAGCCACACGGGGCAGGCAGGCAGCACAACAGACAAGAGGTTCTAAAGCGCGGAGAATAATGCATGTGAATCCCAATCATCGAAATTCAAATGATTTGGATGCTCCCCAGCCGCTGCTGCGCTCCTTGTCTGCCTTCTGTCAAGGCCTCACAACTCACCACCACGAGCGGAGGAGAAGCCGGCTGCAGAATCGGGCTCGCATTCGGAGCGGCCCGTTATTAATTAAGCTTGTGGGGATGCGTATTTGACAGAGGCTCCCGAGGCGCCGGGCGGTGTGGATCTTGGCGCTGACCCGGCCCAGCAGGGGTGGGAGCTGTGTCTTTGAGGTGGGGGGGGGGCTGGCTCCATGCCGACAGCCAGGCCCGCTACGTCTGTGTGCCCGCTTTGAAGTGTCACCTTGAGGGAAGCGCTGATGGCCGTGAAGCCGTGAAGCCGCGAGGGCGGCGCCGCCGCCGCTCGACGCCGAGCAGCGCCGCCGCCGCACACGCCCGCTTTAATATTGCATGGGCCCACGTCCATCCTGCACACACAGGACATTCCTCCTGCCTGATTCAGTTGGAACGCAGATCTTTGTTCCTCCTCTCACTCTGGGGCTCAACACCTGCGCTGCTTTGTGCTCAGGAAGAACAAATGTCGAGCTCTGCAGCCGCGTTGACGTCCACCACGAGCCGCGTTATCGGAGCGGACGCACGCTGTCTGTTGTGATGTCAGAACCGGCAGAAATCCAAACATGTAAATGAACGTCTGTGGAACATGACGCGTCTGTTTTCTCTGATGACTGATTTCAGAATTGTAGCCGCTGAACTTGGGCTGGTTTCTGTTTCCCTCCACCTTCATGATTGACGCTTTATGAAGGTGATTCGGAAGCTTTTTATAAAATGGCCACAATTTCTCATTTCATGCCTTAGAATTAAAAGCATATACTGCTAAGCTGCTAACTGTGGCTCCTTTGCGCTGCAGCTAATTGCTAATGTTCTTTCATCACTTCCTTCATCAGCGGGGACCGACTGCAGCGCTGCCTGACCCGCTGCCAGCGCACTTACGCAGCGCGTAAGAATCAAACATGGCTCCAGTCTGAGCAGATGCATGAGAGGGAGTTTATCAACAGAGGCTGAGGAATGGAAGTGTTTTGAAGTAAGGAGAAATGTATTTAAAAAACACGCACACTGCTGCACTTTCTAGCCGCTTTAACAACCGTCCCAGTTCACAAATAGCAGCTTTAACTCCCCTGATTAGCACTGACATCTGCAGCCTTTCATCTTTCCCTCCATCTTGTTTTTTAATCACATTAACCCAAACGGGCATCCTTTAATGGCCTCTTTTTTAGGAAAGCTGAAAGAGGAGAGATAATTAAAATAATTAAACCGCTGGGACCGGTGCACGCTCATCTCCCACTCTCTTCTTTTCTTCTCGCCTTTAAGTTTGATTTCTGCCGTGCTTAGTGATTCCAGCAGCACATACAGAGAACATCTCATCATCCTCATTTAATTGCATTAAGTTCACTCTCGGAGGTCCAATTTCTCCCTCCAGAACCAACAGCCAATGTAGGATCTCATCTTTAGGTGCATGTCAACCATCTAAACGTGGGGGGGGGGTCTAAACAGCCTTTATGGAGCATATTTATTTAGTCAGTGAGTGTGTTTTGCATAAGTCCGAAGATAAAAACGGGGAAAGTATCCCCTTTAATGATTATTTATTCATGGACTTTTAAGCTTTTAATGAGGACAAATGAAGCCGTTTTCCACAGTGTCAGTATGTAGTAAGCTTACCCAAAATATACTTGTTTAGCATTTTCTTCTGCTGTTTGTCCACGAGGAATAAACACTTACATTTAAATAGAACTAGGATTTTAGAGTGAGACTTTTAAGTGATCAGTTTATCTTGATCTTGCATTAATATAAAATTTACCACAAGTTTTGATCTGACTCTGTGATGGTGATGATTTATTAATTTTCATTTTCATTCATGTAACTGAAACAAAATCCTTAAAATATAACTGAGCGTTACTGAAAAATAAAGTGATGTGAGAGACCAGATGATTTTTAGGATGATGGTTCTCAATTTTGGATCAATCCGTGACCCGTTGAACTGAAGAAATTTGCTAATTTGCATAAATTATTCTTTGCACTGTTGTGTAATTTATTCCCGTGTCATACGCTTGTTCCATCCAACTTCTCCTGTGGAAAGAAGTAGGCTACACAGCGTCTGAGCCCTATTTGCATTATAGGTGTACATATCTTGAATAATATAATTACACATCTTCAGATGAATTCAAACTTTACTTCCTGTCAAAAAGAATCTAATGAATTCTTGCATGAGGATTTTACCAACAGCAAGAGCCCGACATTCTCCTCGGAGTGCAGCCCCGAACTTTACATAAGCTTGGATGTCTCCCCCCGTCTCACACTTTCACTTCATTCAGATCATTTTCACAGGGCTTCATTTCAAGTTGGCACACAAAAAAAGGAAGAATCCCTTTGCTGGAAATACTTACGATTTATATTTAAATTTTCATGGAATCTTTGAGAACATTGAGGAGCAATTTCACATTTGCACTGACATCTAATTTCTCAAGTAGAGTCTGAAAGCACAAATTGCCAAGGATTCCCTATGTGCCCAATTATCCTGCATCAATTTCCTTGACCCTGCGGAACGCTGGTAAATTAATCATACCACTTTTTTTGGACTCGCTCTTATGAAATACATATGCACGCGTTTGATAAACTAATCATACTTGGTCGGTTATACTCACAAAGAAAATCCAGTTCCGATAGCAAGATGAGAGTTAGCAGTGAAGCCCCAGGATTCAGGAGCTGGAGAAACAAACACACACCAACCGTCGCATGAACACAACAAAAACAAGCAAAGAAGAGAAGGGTGCAAAGGTTTAAAATAAAGAAATAAGGTTTAAAAGTAGAAATCAATCATAGTGATTTGATCAGATTGAGATGTGATACTTTAGTTTTTTTAGGAGTCTCCATTTCCTCACAGAATGTCATCCACTAACAAAATACATAGATTAAGTGAAGATGTGTGTCAATACATGCACACAGGGTATTGGTGGACGGTAAATTACTAATTAGACTGATTAGGCTGATATTAACAAGTTATGGTTCTGAATTCCCTCCATGTCCAGTCTCACATTGTATCTATCATTCCAGAACCTGTTGATCCCAACATGGCTGCTCAACGTGGTGTTGGTTTTTGGAGCAACAGTGTCCTCTGCTGGATCAGAACAACGAGCAGGAGGGCGGGTTAGCAGAACCACAGCAGAACCACTGTGATCCAAGAACCATCTCATCTGATGATCTAAAGAGAAAAGCTGTTAGACTTAAAAATAAACTAATTAAAAAATCTAAAACTTTCCATTTTAACAATGTACTTTGCAAAAGTTTAAGCATTTGACCAAATATTCAAAAGCAACGTTTGAGAAAACTGCTTCCAACATGTTGAAACTTTGATTTAAGCTTTAAATTAAACATCTATTTTAACAGATATGAAAACAGTTCATTAACGAAACAGGTTCATTAAGGGTTCAACAGGTGAGACGTAGATTCATTTATTGTTTGAGCTAATCAAGTGTAAAAAGCTGTCCTGTCCTGTATCAACGTCTGTTTAAAGTGCAAAAACGAAGCCGAGCTCAGGATTGTAGTGCAAAACATTAAAGACGATCTTTATTGTTCACAGTTAAACACAAGCCACTGCTTTAAAACTTCATTTTTGCCATTTTGTCCCAGAATATCCA
Source organism: Betta splendens (assembly GCF_900634795.4). Lineage (NCBI taxonomy): Eukaryota > Metazoa > Chordata > Actinopteri > Anabantiformes > Osphronemidae > Betta > Betta splendens. The sequence continues at coordinate 814,244 of NC_040892.2, read as the reverse complement.
GCTTCGCTTCGAGTCCCGGTGTCTTCAGTTTGTGCTGATTGTACCTTCTGTCTTGTTACAGCTGGCGTTTAGTGGATTGTTGAACATGCTTTAGATAGCGAGGCAGAAGAAAATGACAGCAGGAGTTCCCAGTGGACAACAGGATCTAACGCCAACGCTAATGGAGGTAAGGACGTTTATCAGACTCGAGGAAAATAAAGTATTAGACAGGTAACGTGGTTTCCCACACTTTACACCACACCTAAACAGAAACAACACGTCTATTTGTCTGAATAAAGCCAGAACAAATACGTTTTAATGGCACTTCCAAAATCAGCTGGCAATAAAAAACAAGAGGGTTTTCATGGACTGACCTGACGTGGTCTCTGGTGTAGGATATGTAGGTGTGTGTGTGTGTGTGCGTGTGTGTGTGTGTGTGTGTGTGTGTGTGTGTGTGTGTGTGTACGTCATATGGGAAAAGATAAAAAATAAACCTGGGACAAACTGTTGAATTCATTAAAAAGTTTAGGTTTTTCCATTTCATGAACCTCAAACACTTTCCTCCTTTCGTTTGCTGATGTATGAGAAGCACATCACATCCAACTCATTCCTTGCCAGCTTCTTTTTGACCAAACACAAGGAAGGTTTCGACTCATTCAAAGGGCACATTCCAGGTTCTCCTGGAATAAAGCAAAGATCTCTGAGCTCCTCCACCTCTGAAATCACTTTAGCGCAACACAATGAAGGAAACGAATGATGGCCAAGCTCACGTCCAGCTGATGACACTGACTTGGACATAAAGGGTCGGTCCCCAGGAACCAGCAGATACAGACTGAAACCGATGGTGACACTGTCTCTAAGACGCTCAGATCCAACGCAATAAAACATTTTCCCATTGTCTCGGTTAATTCGTTTGTTGTGAAGCTCTTTAAATATTTTGTTTGTTCTTTGGGAAATTGTGCATTTTTGTAATTCGGCTCGTTAGTCGGTCGCCTCCATCGGAAATTTATTACATCTGCTGTTTATAAAAATATTCCTAAGTAGAGCCTTACTCTGAATTCTTCAGGGGAACACATGAGAAAAGGGGAAATCCTGTTGTCCACTCATGGGAATGGAACAAATAACACTGAAGACTTGCTGACATGTTACTCTTTTGCTGATTTGTAGCTCTTCTCTATTGTTAATCCTCAGCCTCTCCCAGCTCGCCCCGCGTCCGGCTCAGTTCTGTGTCTCTAACTGTGCTCATGATGTGTTTCATTGTAGTCCATGATCTTGAGCTGCTGCTGCCGCAGGCGAGTCGCCCCCGCCTGGCCGCGTCCTGCCACTGCCCTCCTGCGAGGGCTTTCCTGACTGGACGCCCGCTGCCTGCGTTCAGGTGGGGGTTCCTTGGTGAACACAGTGAGAGGAGCGGGGGCGGCAGCTGGGGCCGGGGACGAGCTTGGAATGGGAGAAGATACGGGGCCGGCGGGGGCCGTGAGCGCTGTGCACGGCGGCTCCACGCAAAGCTCAGTCTTCAGCACGTGGGCGAGGCCGGCCAGGTGCGGCGGGGGCGGCTCCTCGTCGCACTGGCTCTCGCTCTTGTTGCGGAACAGCTCACGCGCCCTCATTCCCAGGAAGCTCTTGGCGCTGGGGTAGGAGCCCACAGTGAGCGGGGCGTCGGCGGGGGCCAGGGGCGTGAGCGGGGTGGCAAATGGACAGGACAGAGAGGGCTCCAGCAGCAGGGGCGGGGCGAGGTCCTGGCTGCCGTTGAACGAGTTGGCTGTCGACTTGGAAGAGTTGCTCACCTTGGGTTGCCCTGGCGATAAAGTGCTGCCGTTGCCCTGAGGAGAGCCTCTGCTGCCCATCTCCTCGTTGGTGTGAGCTTTACTTGGTCCATCTTGCACCGTGATACTGGTGGGGAAAGAAGTTACAGCTTATTACCAAGATCAATGCATAAACACTCAAAAACATGTGATGATGGGCTTTAAATACAAGGCAGTAAAAATAACCATTAGCTTAACAGCTAAAACTAGGCACACTTATAATATAAGCACAATACAGCAGCCTGACCTGGCGTCAGCACAAGTGTGTGTGTCAACGCCGCCCCCTGCTGGTGAGCCAGAGCTGCTGCTGGCTGGAGCCTCCATCTCCACCCTGCTGTAGAGCTGCAGGAGCTCAGTCTGCAGCAGCTGAGTGATTCTCCTCTGAGCCTGATACCTGCTGTCTGAGGCCTGCAGCTCTGCCCTGAACAGACAAAGAGCCACAGTACAATGATACAATAACAGCAACAAAGAAAGAAACACTGGCACACGAAGCAGGGGCTGACTTCCAAAGGGTTTTTACAGGAGCTTTGTACCTGCTGCTCAATGCAAACAAAGTATGTGGCTGACTTAAGAAGCTAGTGTATGTTGGGATGAGAAACAGAAACATCTGCCTCATACAGACATGAAACACTTCCAGGCTCATTATCTGCAGTTTTAACAGCTGTGTGTAAACTGAACTTTTTTTTTTTTGAAATACGTACTTTGCTTGACACTTCACATCTTCAAGGAACTTCTTCTGCTCTGCAATGAGGTGCTCCTTTTTGGACAGGTGTGTCTCCAGCTCAGTGACTCTCTGCTGCGCCGCCTCCAGTTTCTGGCCCTGAACCAGGAGGCTCTGCTTCAGCGTCTCCACCTCTTTGCCATAGGACTCCTGAAGCATCTGCGTCTCCTGGGAGGTGGATTGTTGTAGAGTGAGACAAACGAGGACGAAACAAAACAAATGAGGCTGTAGCTGCAGTGTTCAGCTTCTTTTCTCTAAATAAAACTAATACCAAAGCTTTCAGCACCTCAGTAGGACAGGAAATGCCCAATAAACTGTATTAGTTTGCCTTTATTCACACACACACACACACACACACACACACACACACACACACACACACACACACACACACACACACACACACACACACACACACACACACACACACACACACACACACACACACACACACACACACACACACACACACACACACACACACACACACACACACACACACACACACACACACACACACACACGCAGTACCTTGGTATTATCAGCTCCCGTGTGGTGCACCTCCTGCATGGACAGCTTATGCGCCTCCCCGAGGAGCAGCAGCTGCTTGTTCAGGAAGCTCATCTGCTGCTGGGTGCTTTCACTGTTGCTCAACTGAAGGACACAAGAGACAAATAATGATGATGGAGGGCAAAGCTGCAATTAGGCTGCAAACCAACTCTGTCAACAAATATATGAGGAGCCTTGATTCCATGAACTCAACTAAAAGTCCAAGTAGCACCAGAAAACCACCATTTCTTTTAGAACAGACCAGACATGATAGGTAAATAGAACAGAGTTACTCAACTACGTACAATATACATGTATAAACACCAGTATTCATATTTCTTTACCTTAATGCTCGTCTGGTTGAGTAAGTGTCCAGTGTGACAGACTTTGTTGTTGGCCCTCTGAAGATCTGCCTCCAGTTCATCCATCCTTTTCTGATTCTCCTGCAACTTAATCTGAAGACACAGTTTGTGTGTTATCAGCTGAAGTGATCCTTTAACCGTGCAGTGACGTGCAGCCTTTCTTCTGACTGCTTTGTACCTGGAGCTCCTGGTTCTTGGTGTAGTGCTCATCTCGGCTCTGCTGCAGTTGCCGGATCTGGCTGTGCAGCTTGGTCACCACCGTCTCCCGGTCGTCCCACAGCTGCCGGTAGCGCTGCTGCTCCACCTGCAGACTCTCCCTCAGAGACAAGATGTCCACGCTCTGCAAGTTCAACTGGTCTTTCTGCACGAACATATGCAAAGGAACCATCACAAAGTGGACTGCAGGTTATCAAAGGTCTACATGCTTCTAGGACATGTACATAATAAATCCTTGATTGGGGTTCAATAATTTCTAAATAGGTATTTACAAATAAGTAAAGCAATTCAAAACAAACATCTGTATTTTTGCATGTGTTCGCTACAGAGTATTGAATTAATAATGGGTTTCTTGGTCCTGTCACAGGTGGCACAGCTGTGACCTCTAGTCACACCATCCTAATCATCCTGTATCAGCATGTGCGTCCTCACCATGGCGTTGTTCTGTTCCTCCAGCGCCGTGGCGTTGATGATGCGTCGGAGGAGGCGTCGGTTGCGGACGGCGTGCTGCTCCCTCTTGTAGCGCTCGTACAGCAGCTGGTTGTGGAGCAGGAGCAGCTGGCTGCGCAGCGTGTGGAGCTCATCCAGCGGAGCCGAGCCTGTGGAGGCCAAGGTAATAACAATGTGAGTAAGACGCTTCCATGCAGCTGCTGCAGAACACGCTGGACATCACTGTTCAGAATCAGTCCATCAGGCTCTGCATCAGTAAACATGACAGAGAATCATGGGATGCATTTGTTAGTGTTTCACCTAAAGCAAAGTACATTAGTTTTCTGTACAACAGCTAATTGACCCCAAAGACACCAAAGACGTGCTGTGAATAAGTACATCTCAAAAAAAAAGACGCACAATATATGCTCCTGTATGTAGGAACCAATACAGCTGCACTACTTCACACTGGATTAGGGAACGAGCACATAATAAGTGTTACTGAGCCACATCCACCTGACATCCAGCCTTATGATCATTATTATGATTCTAGTTCTACTCTACACCAATGTGAAAAGTGGTAAGAAATGTGAAAGTCCACGACCGGCTTGGAACCATTCATGTCTCAGAACAAACCCAGCCTGTGACTCGATGCAGCCATTATACTGTGTGGCGGTGCTTTACCTCCAAAGTGTGTCCAGTCAGCTGACTTGCTTGGCAAAGGTAATCTGTAACAGCAGAAAATGTTTATTACGGTTATCCCTCTGGGAGGTTTTGCTTTTTTCAGTGAATTATTACATTTACATTACATGTGGCCAATTCCCTGGAGGGAAAAGCAGACCTGAAACAAACCAAAGTTTTCTTACATCTCCTACTGTACCTCTTAAGAACTTTGTCATGAGCGTCGCTCCCCTGCTGAACCATGCGATCCAGCACCTCCAGTGGTGAAGCCGCCACCAGGCCTTCCTCCTCTCCGTCCTCCAGACCCTCCTCCTGCTGAGACAGCCTCTCCAATGCTGCCTTGCGCACCGCTTCCAAAGTCTTCTGACCCATGAAGAGCGAGGCGGCCCTGGGCAGAGCCAGGTCAAAGAACGACTCGTATGGCACCGGAGCTGGGGTCTTGCTACACGGGCTTGGGGAGAACATGCCAAACTTTTCCACCTCGTCATCCGGAGCGGAGGGGCTACGATGGAGGTGGTGATCGATGGGGGTGAAACACGACTGGAAGGACCAGGACTGCTCGAGGCTGTCTCCTCCTGCACCGCCCACTCCTCTCTCACCGTCAGCAACACTGGTGCCGGCAGCAATCTCAGCTTTGTCTGGTGTTGATAAGACATTGTGCGTGTCCTGGACGGGACCAGGCTGCGCGCTGGGGATGGTCTCGTCTTGTATCTGACTGCCAGTCAGTGTTTCAGTGGTGTGATAGAAAGGAGAGTCAAAGCCCCTCAGAGCAGACAGCTCCGGCTTCTCCTCAGTGATCTTCAGCAGCTCCTCCGTGATAGCAGCTGCAGCAAAAACATACCAGGCGTTAGACCTGCTTGTAAGAGCATGTGGTGGAATGTTTGTGTGTTTATATGCAGCATGATTTGGTTCTGGTGGGCTTCTTCTGCGACTAGGATGACGTCTGCCTTCTAAACCTCACTCACCCTCTTCCCGTTCTTTCTCTGTTCTCAGCTGAAGCGCCCTCTCCTCCTCCTCCTGTTTCTCCATGAAGACAGACAGTTCTGTCAAAGTCATGGAGATGTTCTCAGCAGCTCCTGCATCAGATGAATACATTTAGACGGTTCAGGTGACAATAATTCACCATCTGGTGTCAGACATCGTCACAGTTTCACTGATACTAAACCAAAGCCAACCATAGTTGGAATGCTGCAGCTCTCAGGTCAGTGTGTCCTAACAGCGTACACACGGTTGACTTCTGATGCACTAAAACCTCTGCTGTGATTATGACTAACCTCTATTTGCAGTCACTTCTGAGATCTTCTCTGTATCTTTCACTGGCTCCTGTCTCACCAGTGCAGGCTTACTGTTTTCTCCATGTCGGCGATCCTGAAAGGAGTTGTGTTATTTTGCTACTATGAAATCAGGTTTATGGAAACATTGTCAAGATGGATTCCACAAATAATTTTCTTATGACACAAACACGTGTACCTTTCTTGGTGGGCTGGACTGCACTGTGGAGGCTGGTAAGGAGACTATGGGGAAGTCGTCTGACAGCGTGGGAGGTGGAGAGGATGTGGCTGGGGTGCTGGAGGCAGGTGTTCCTTTCCCTCCTACACCAATCGAAAGAATCACCAGACAAGCAAACACCATTACGTCACCATTTGTCACTATTAAAAAAGTAAATCACCAGCAACCATGTTAACCTGATGTGCAGGGGAAGCGGCTGGGAAGGTGTGAGGCACTATAGGAGAGCTCCAGGTTGGGTGACATGCCCCTGGAGGAAGGGGGCGTGGCCATGCCACACAGGGAGGAGGGGCTCCACAGAGGGTCCTTCGCCCCACAGGAAGAGTTGAGTTCACAGGTGGAGTTCTGCAAAGAAAGAGACATTTATAAATGTGAACTACATTTATATTATGGTCTGCTTAAAGGTTTAACACAGGGACAGACCACAGGGGGTCAAGAACCAAAACCACTCCCCTCTGTTGCCCACTTGGTACCAAAAAGGAACAGATTGCATTTTATCGCATTTCAAGGCATTCTGCTCTGGAAAAGATCTACAGAAACGTGTCGGGACAAAGGTAACGAACACAGCGCATGGAACAGGTGATGTACGGCGTGTAAACACGGCCGTGTATGACAGGCAGCAGCAAACAGGAACACACGCAGGACTCTGGCATTAAAACCAAGTCTCCCACAGCTGCTGACTGCGTTATGGGTGTTCTTACCTGGCGTCTGGAGGTCTGTGGGCTGCGGTAGGAGGACTGTGTCCCTGAGAAGGGAGGCAAGGACAAGGGCGGGGGGAGCGGCTGCCGGGGAGTCGAGAATGGGGTCGAAGATGAGCTGCCTGTTGTCAAGAAGACAAAGAGTCTGATCAATCTTTACATGCTTCCAGCTGACAGCCTTTGGGCTTCCTCTACTCTTTCACCCCTCACAAGTCCCTGTAAGCTAAGTCTTGTTTAGTCTGCCATTAGTACCATAGTTATCACGTCAGCAGTGCTGTGGTGAACAAAGTCCTAAACACACAGAACAAAGTGTGATTATCCACATGTTGTATTAATTTTAGTTTCCTGACCATAGCTGCTCTGGAGGTCTGCGTAGGGGCTGGAAGTGCAGTCTTGAGGTCGCACGTGGATTTGGGGGTAAACGTTCTCAGGCATGGTGGCATACCCCTCCTCACAGGAAGCCTCCTTTGGGTCTAGAGACACTTTGGCACATTCAATTACGATATCGTGGACTTCAAACTTTTTCCACCTAAGGCAAAGCATAAAATCATACATCAAAGTTAATGGATTATGTTTGGAACTAAAAATGTTTCCTTTTGTTGCTCAGAATAACACAACTCACCTGGTCGGATCGAGTTCGTGGTCCTTTGTTCCTGTCACCAGTTCTGGGTGTATACGCACATGTTCAAGCATTGGCTGAAGGAGAAACACAGAATTTGCATGAGCAAATGATGTGATAAAAAGCCCACACACACCAAGTGCAGGGACATCCTCACCTTCACGACCTCCTCGAATGTTTCCATGTTCTCCTTCATGCTGTAGTGGGATCGTAGGTAGGACACAAAGTTGCACGGGTACATGCCATAGAGACGATGGAAGAGGGAGTAGACGCTGGCGTGCAGGTGGATCAGGTAGACCTCTGACACATGTCCTGGATGCATGAAAGTAAGAAATCAAATCCAAGCTAGCAATACTCAGCTTACAAAGCAAACCCAAATATACGTCCTTCTCAGGGTAAGCACCTGAGATCACAGGACTCTGGGCAAAAAAACCTTGGGAGATCAAACAAATAATGCAGCAAATACAAGGAAAGGTTTTTACCAGGATTCTTAAGGTTCCAGGAAGCCAGTCGACCAAAAATGTCAAAATACTCCCAAAGGTGTTGTTTGCCAGCTTGAGGTATCATGGGCAGCAGGGTGATCAGCACCAGCACGCCGGTTATCAGCACCACAACGTCTGTGTCCGTCTGAGCAAACATCGGGGAAAAAAAAAAAAACATTGGAAAAAATCTTCTGGCGTACTAGGTTTTTGTTAAATTCATATTACAGGTTTACTTGTGCACTAACCACAGCAAGAGGCAAAGCCAAAATCCAGTTATCCATTAGTTAGCTTCAAGGACCAGAACTAAATGTACAAATTCACTGTATATTAACTTAACGCAGCTCAGGTCACAGAAGTTCTAAATTCAGATAGGTGAAATGCTCTGATCTGTATCTAGGCACATACCCGTCACCAATCACAGGGTTTCCGTTACCTTTAGGCATTTGAGCAGCGAGAGCAGCAGAGGGTATCGAGCGATCTTGTGGATCCAGGACGGCTGCTTGCGGATAACGTGGCCAAGCAGGGTGAGGGTGGGCAGTCGGCAAGCCTGTTTGGTCATACACTCATTCATCTTGTCAAGAAGGTGCTGGAGAGAGAAAGTGCCAAACGATCTTTAACACTGGGAAACGGTGCAGCCGCAGCTCTACAGTATATCCATGCAGATATCAGCACCAGGCAAAACTGACCTTACAGCAAAGTTTTGCTATTTTAGTTCTGACGTACGTTAAGGAAGTTTTTTTTACCTTATCGTGTGGCTCTCTGACAGAGGAGAGGATATGGATGGTTTGGGTAGAGTTTGTTTCCAAGAAGTAGTCCACCAGCACGTTGAGCAGCATAGATCCTCGCTCTTAAAGGAAGAAACATAAAAGTAAAAGAAGACTTGACTCTGTTTCATAAGATCACAGCTGTTACCAGATGTGCTACAGTAACAGATCATACAATGCTGAGCGGTCCTACCAGTGCTCAGCTGCTCATTGATAAGGCCTCGGATCTCTTCTAGCTGGTGGAGGTCGGAGGTTTCCAGGAGCGGTAGGAGCTCCCCCATGTTGAGCTGCTCCCTGGCCATGGTGGTGGCAGTGCTGGGGGGAGGGAGGCAGGGTCTCTGTCACGGTGTCTGTCCCTGGCTGCCTGGAGGACTCCTGGGGCCACCCACCAACACAGTCTCCAGGCACCTCTACGTTCACACAGAGACCAGTTCATAAACATTTCCCAGAATTAGTCAGAGATCTGATCTAGGATTAGACGTCACATGACAATCTCCGCTCTGGACGGCTGAACAGGGTTTCAGCAAAGGGGCAATTTAACAATAACATCATTTAACTGCTTTACTTTAACTATATTTTTAGTTTGAGAGCATTGATGTTTCATGATGTCTGATCCCCATGTGACATGAATGATTGTGGCTGTAACTGGGTGAAATGCATCTCTCACTAGCTCCTTTCACACACGCTCTGGAATTCTGAGCATTTCAGGGCATCAAACGGAGGCGGAGCATTTCTCAAAGGGAAGCCCTGAGACTTCCTGACATGACAGGCACCAGCTCGAGCTAGTTCCCTCGTCCTGAGTCTGCAGAGCTGATGTGGTCTGGGTGTGTTGATGACATTGAGGCTACTTTGTGGTAAATAATGATAATGCACCAAAATCAAACGGATTAAGCGTGAACATAAATGAGTAATGTCAGTTTTAGGGCGGATTGTCTGAATTTAAAAGTGATGTAACAGACAGTGGGGTGTGCTACATTTGAACAACCCTATGAACAAATGAATATTTCCACCTATTAAAATGTGGTTAACACTTTAGGTCAATGTTCTTTTCTCTATAATAAATGTAGGTGAGTCACAGATTCAGTCATTTAAAGCAAAGAGTAGAGCTAATCCAGATGAGCAGGATGTGTCACCAAACAACATCTTCCCTGATTCCACAGATCTCATCAGCTCTGATCAGTTCTCACTACACAAAATGTACTAGAAAACAATGAGGATCCTATTGTGTTCAGTCCGTTCACTGAATATGAAGCTTCAATAGGACGAAACATTTCAACATGGAGTCACATGTTAGAAAACTTAGATAAGAGGAAACAAGTAACAATGATGCTTGGTGTTATCAATGAACTGCTCAGTCATGTGGTTATGAGGATGTGAACAGTGGGTCTGAGCGACCCCTTCTCACAAACGCAGGTCAGAGGCACAAACAAGAGACACCTTCAGTGTGATGTCAGACCGCAGCGGGTTCAGCGGGACACAAAGACGCTTTATGCAGCCTGAGCACCAGGCTCGCACTGAAATTACATTTGGCTGTTTACAACCCGTTATCAGCAGCTTCAGCTCCTCCTGTATGAATATTTCAAGGTTTATAAGTCAAACCACCTTGTTTGATGATTCAGAATAACACAAGGAGAAACAAATCCCAAACCTTCCTCATTCCAACAGTTATAAGATAAAAAAGTCTGGTATCAATAGAAATATACACGTTTTATTAAGTCCACTTAAAGATGTCAAAGTTAGCCAATAAAGTGTATTTATTCCTGTACAGTAGGTTTTAGGGAAAAAATTACATAACATAGATGAATACAATAAATAAGACTGTCACAAATGATTAAAACCCTTTGGACAATTTCTCGGCAGACCAGGCGTCTGTAAAATCCATCCATGTTTCACAGATTAACCAACGATGCAACAAAGATCCCTGTCAGTGAGCCCAGTGCAGTGACTGACAGGTGAAAGGGGTCAAACGGTGAAACTACTGATCCATTTCCATGGATCAATTCCATCCGTAGTGGCAGCAGAGACCGAGAGTTGACAGGTCAACTGAACGCACGCTGTCAACTGGAAACTGAAGACTGACGTTTGTGGAGAAATGATGAAACGTATAAACGTGTTTGCTGCGGATACGAGGAAGGAGGCGTGATGCGGGAGGATGAATGGAACCTTCTATTGTGGTGCACCTAACTAACACAAACGCATACACGCACGGTGGAAGCAACTAAACAGTGGAAGCAGTGCAGATTATGGGACTGGTGGTGTGTGAGGCAGCGGCTGTGCGGGGACTGACCGCTGTCTGCTGCCTGGCGTAAACAACTCGCAGAGAACAATGGGCAGGGTTCGGTAAACTACTTTATCCGGTTATTCGAAGAAATATCCTAGAATCCTTTCTCTGACAATCCGAGCATCGCAGTCAAGAGTGAACCCTAGACAACCAACGTGACGGTGACGTGTTCAAAGCATCGACATCCACTAAATCCATCCCTGGGTCTGTCCAAAAACAAGTCAGAGCACCGCCGTCAGCTAACATTAGCTGGGAGCAGCGACTCTCACTCGGTCGAGGACTCATCCCGCCTGTCAGCCGCGTCGAGTCGGCGGAGGAACGAGCTGGACGGCTCGTGTTTACTAACACAGCTTATGTGCGTTGAGATTCGCCTCACGAAAATCACATTTGACTTAAATAATAGGAGCTGTTTACCTGTTAGAGTAGCTCCACTCCACAGGGCGCCGCCATCTTGAACACCTCACAGCCCATCCCACCACAGTGAGCCTCCGCCGACGGGTTGCATGCAAACTAATCCCACAAGTTAGCGCCCCGCAACTCGCAGCAACAAAGTTCGCAAATGATGAACAAAACAGGATTCAGGAAGATAATTAAATGACACATAACAAAGAATTAATACTGCCTTAAACTGCGCCCACCAAATCACCCGTTCTGAAGCACAGAGAACATTGTTTTCTCCATCTCCTCGATGGTGGAAGGATGAAGCGTGTGTAATGCGGTTCCGCGTGACCCATATGTGAAGAGCGCACGCGCAAATTAGATTTATAACAAGATAGTTGAGCGATTGATGATGAAACTCATCTCTGCCAAAGAAAATAAAGTCTGAAACTAAACTAAAGAACTAAAGTCTTTAAACGTCTTTAAAAAACAACATGCAGAGGTTGTGACGACGAAAGTCAAACATTTACTTTAGTTTTAGTCTAAATGTGTCAAAATAAAATAATACAAAACTAAAATAATGTTACTATTAATCCATCTTTTCACTAAAACACTTTCTCGTGAGTCTAACAATGACATCACATGTCATGTCATTACGTGTAATTATCATACATAACATGCAGCATTTATGTATTTTTCTCACATAAGTTTCACTACAATCAACATCTTGTTAAAGCCTTTATTTTCCATTTGATATAGACATTTACAATCGTTTGTCTTAAGCGACTGCCAGAATCTATTCTAATCAAGCTGCTAAACTGTAATCGATTGTCTGTGGTGATGGGGTTGACACAGCAGTGTTTACTGTATACTGTATTTCACAATTATAATCTATGTTTTTAATTAGACTGAACTAAACTGTGTTTCACATCTAACCGTAATAATTTGCAGCATCCATATATATATATATATATATATATACACACTCTATTCTCACCCTCCGCGGGTGGTCTCATCCACTTTCCAAGCTCGGGTCCTCTACCAGAGGCCAGGGAGCTTGAGGGTTCTGCGCAGTATCTTTGCTGTTCCTAGGACTGCACTTTTCTGGACTGAGATGTCGGATGTTTTTCCAGGGATCTGTTGTAGCTACTCCTCCAGTTTGGGGGTCACAGCCCCTAGTGCTCCGATCACCACAGGCACCACTGTGGCCTTCACCTTCCAAGCCTTCTCCAGTTCTTCTCTGAGCCCTTGGTATTTCTCTAGTTTCTCATGTTCCTTTTTCCTGATGTTGCCATCGCTTGGTATTGCCACATCCACCACTACGGCTTTCCTCTGCTCTTTATCCACCACCACAATGTCTGGTTGGTTCGCCATTACCATTCTGTCAGTCTGGATCTGGAAGTCCCACAGGATCTTGGCTCGCTCGTTCTCTACCACCTTTGGAGGTGTTTCCCACTTTGATCTTGGGGTTTCCAGTCCATACTCCGCGCAGATGTTCCTGTATACTATGCCAGCCACTTGGTTATGGCGTTCCATGTATGCTTTCCCTGCCAGCATCTTACACCCTGCAGTTATGTGCTGCTGGACCTTCTCTGGGGCCTCTTTGCACAGTCTACACCTTATATATATATATATATATATATATATATATATATATATATATATATATATATATATATATATATATATATATATATATATATATATATGACTCAATGCCACACACATGGATCACTGAATGCTTGGAGCTGTACAACATCAACAGAACTCTAAGGGCCTTCATTGCAAACTCGATGAGGTTGTGGAAAACCACACTTGAAGCCAATGGGAAGCCACTTGCCCAAGTATCCATCAAATGTGGCATATACCAAGGAGATGCACTGTCCCCACTCAGAGAAGAACTGGAGAAGGCTTGGAAGGTGAAGGCCACAGTGGTGCCTGTGGTGATCGGAGCACTAGGGGCTGTGACCCCCAAACTGGAGGAGTGGCTACGACAGATCCCTGGAAAAACATCCGAAATCTCAGTCCAGAAAAGTGCAGTCCTAGGAACAGCAAAGATACTGCGCAGAACCCTCAAGCTCCCTGGCCTCTGGTAGAGGACCCGAGCTTGGAAAGTGGATGAGACCACCCGCGGAGGGTGAGAATAGAGTGTGTATATATATATCAGACGACTCATCACCTCCATTGAATCCACCCATAAACAAAGTTAGAAACAACGTCTGTTTTAGACTCTCGTAAAATCAAACTCTTGCATTAAGACTAAAAAGTCCCAAAATAAATGCATGTCACTCAGTTACACTAACTGTCCACAAGGGGTCGCACTTCTGCTTCTTTCGGAACTCAAAGTCACTTGCTGCTAAATTGTTTTTCGACAGTTCATCTCGGTGTTTACTACGGTGATGTTACATGTTGACACGATATGACTTAATTTTACGCCTTATACACCTTTATTATAATACTTAACTAACAGTGTCATGTTTGTCCAGGTGTACGTCCAGGACTTTGGTGTGTCCCATATTCGTGTCACTAAGCATCCTGTAAAAAGTCAGTGAAGGCAGAACGTGGCCATGCTTTAGTGACTACAGACAGAGTCAACAGGACTAATCTCCCGGACTGGTTTGGTGTGTGTATCTTTGGAGGTGCTACAGTCTCATATCATCTTTTGACCATTTAAATCTCACACACAAACCTACAATGCATTATTTTGAGTAAATCCTGTAAGTCAAACACTGTGAGAAATATTTAGGCGGATATGTTGCTGAAATATTCATCATTCTTTGTTCTGTCTGTTATTATTTTTTATTATAAAAATATTTAAATGACATGGTTTTTAAAATAGATTTATTCCTAAAATAAGCGCACATAGTCGTGTAAATGTTGTAAGGTTAAATAAAACGAACTTGTCTTGTCTCTGACCCAGGTTCTTGGTTCGTTAACACCTTTAGACTTTAACGTGAAGGTCTTTAAAGGCACTGTCTGTTTTGTGTAGAGTAACTGTTCCAGCGACGGCGAGGCCTCGTGTTGGTTTACGCAAATATCCAGCTGCAGTTTGGCCTTTTCATTGGCTGAAACCACAGTCAGATTCTCCTTGCGAAATTATCTGATTGAAAATCAGGGAGGGGGAAGAAGAAAGAGCAACAAGTGTGATGCTTTTACACTGCTTTGCTTTTCTGACTTTTACGAAAGGATTTTAGACGCGTTTTCGTCCGCTCAACACAGAGAACGAGGAAATAATTGTTATTATTGTTTTACGTCACATTTACTTTTTGACGGAAGCCGCTGAGTTAACGGTGAGTGTGGATAATGAACCAAGAGTGCCTTTTTCGCTATACTTTAAACTGTGAATATGTGCAAAAGCCGCTAAATTTAACCGTTTCCATTTTCAATGTAACGAATGTAAATTATTTAATGTGCTAATTTAGATTGTTTTACATATGTAAACTTATATTTATTAATATTTCAGATTATTATGTATTAACTACGCACTTGAAATTACAGGATAAACTCTATGTAAATTATAAACTACACAATTAACCAAAGCGTCTTCAATTTACACTGAACGCCTCCACATCAAATGAGCTCTTATTTTGACGTCAATTCTTTATGTGATGGTCTAATATTATCGCTAACATTTCTTTTCTGTTCGCGCATAGGATCGACATGCCTCGCTCATTTCTGGTAAAAAACAAAAGGTGCTCGTCCTTTAACGTTCACCGATCGTATGAGAACGAAGCGAACGAGGCCAAATGCGCAGGTACGAAAAAGTAGCAGTTAAACCATTTGGAGCATTTTCTGCTTTATTGTATTATTTATTGTTCGCACGTGCATAGATGTTTCTGTTGCCGTTTAAACACATGAATATAGTGTTGTAATAATATTAATTATTAAAAATAAATCCATATTTGTAATATTTTTTAAGTGTTTGGGCAGAAGCGGTCCTTTTTGTCTGAATGCATGTTTGTTCCTGCTGGATTTGCAGAAGTGCCAGTGCAGCTGCTGAGCACAGACTCAGAGCAGCCACAGTCGGACCTGCAGTCTTCTCCTTCCGACCGCTGCTCCGTGGACCACGAGGAGGCCGACTGCCCGTCGCCCGTGCACCCGGAGCCGCCCAGGCCCCCTGCGGCCGCCACGCAGCCGTACTACCTGAGCGGTGAGCAGGCGTGTGCTTCCTCTTCCTCCGGCTCTGAGGCCTGACCTAACGCTGTGTGTGTGTGTGTGTGTGTGTGTGTGTGTGTGTGTGTGTGTGTGTGTGTGTGTGTGTGCGTGCGTGCGTGCGTGCGTGCGTGCGTGCGTGCGTGCGTGCGTCCGTGCGTGCGTGTGTGTCTGTGTGTGTGTGTGTGCGTGTGTGCGTGCGTGTGTGTGCGTGTGTGTGCGCTTGCGTGCGTGCGTGTGTTTGTGCGTGTGTGTGTGCGCATGCGTGCGTGCGTGCGTGCGTGTGTGTCTGTGTGTGTGTGTGTGTGCGTGTGTGTGTGCGTGCGTGTGCGTGCGTGTGCGTGCGTGTGCGTGCGTGTGTGTGCGCTTGCGTGCGTGCGTGCGTGTGTTTGTGCGTGTGTGCGCGTGCGTGCGTGTGTTTGTGCGTGTGGCCCCTCAGACTTCCCCTCATTCTACAAGCCGGCGTACGCCTGGGACGCGGTGCCGCCCTACGAGCTGCGGCAGATGAGCTTCAGCCCCACGGTGCTGCAGCACGCCGCCGGTCTGTACGGCCGGAGCCCCCCCCCACCGCAGCCCCTGGACTGCAGCACCCACTACTCGCCCTCCTCCAACACCTACCACTGCATCACCTGTGACAAGGTGGGGACTCAGCAGCTTTACTATGCACACGGTGCTTAGGACCGTGAACACGTTTCCTCTGTGTCCCAGGTTTTCTCCACGCCTCATGGACTGGAGGTCCACGTCAGGAGGTCACACAGTGGAACCAGACCCTTTGGCTGCAGCATCTGCAGAAAGACCTTTGGTCACGCGGTCAGCCTGGAGCAGCACATGAACGTCCACTCTCAGGTACCAAAGGCTGAGTCTGCTGCTGCCTAGTACTTTACCAGCACCACAACTGTCTTCACTCTTTTTTCTCCCGCGGTTTCAATTAGGAAAAAAGTTTTGAGTGCAAGATGTGTGGCAAGTCATTCAAGCGCTCGTCCACGCTGTCCACACACCTGCTCATCCACTCCGACACCAGGCCGTACCCGTGCCAGTACTGCGGCAAGAGGTTCCACCAGAAGTCCGACATGAAGAAGCACACGTACATTCACACGGGTGAGTTACGGAGCGGCTCCATGGTTTCCAGGAGCAATAACTGCTGATAAATCAGAAAAGAAACTTAAACAAATGTGATCCTGATTTGCATATCTGGTTTTCCTGCTTCATGCAAAGCTCTGCTAAAGGAACTCTGCACTTCACATTTGTTGCCAATAAATGTTTGACAAATCTGAACAATGGCACGATTGTACACTTTTTAAGAGGAAAAGCATCCTTGTCTGTTACTTCGCAGGTGAGAAGCCCCACAAATGCCAAGTGTGTGGGAAAGCGTTCAGCCAAAGCTCCAACCTGATCACTCACAGCAGGAAGCACACCGGCTTCAAACCCTTCGGATGTGACATTTGCTCCAAAGGCTTCCAGCGAAAGGTGGACCTGCGCCGGCACCACGAGAGCCAGCACGGCATGAAGTGAGGCCATGAGCCACACGCGCTCAGGGCGGCGGAGGCCACAGATCTGCTTTCATTCAAACAAAGAAGCTGTGAAGTCAGGAAGATGTCAAATACAGGAAAATGTACATAGTTAATATATTGGAGCTTATGATCTGTTTGTGTGCGGATGAGTGGGACCTTTTTTCCTTCGTGTGTGTGTTTGGCTTTTGATAATAACAGATTAGTTAGTAATTAGCTGTTAATGTGCTGGTGGAATAAAGAGTGAACTGATGGTCTCTGGTGGTTCTGTCGCTCTAAGAACGTGTGAAGTGAAACACAATATCCTCTCCTCCGTCGCCACAAGGCAAAAGCCGCTGTTTGTGTAAGACGACGCCATCAACACTGCAAACACAGGTTTTGTCCCCGTTCGCATCTTTCCGTGTGGTTTTCTGAGTCACTTTCCAGTCGGAGCAGGATGTAGAACAACTGTGCGACTGTGGCCTCGGGTGGAAATCTCCTGCAGGACCAGAGATAGGACGCACTGAAGGCCTGCATTCAAATCACCCTCCTGGAACTTCATGCAAATGGGAGCTAGAGCGCGTTCATTCCAGAGAATCGACTAGAAAGCAGATGAAGGGACCAAGTGTTCAGTTGTTACGCAGCAGCGAGAGGTTTTATAATCTCAGTCCAAATCACACTCGCACAAACTGGCAGCCGGACACAATTCATCCACACACCTTTGCACACATCCAGGGGCTCTGGACCTTTTCGCTCTAATGGGACACAGGGATTAATAGGAGGCTGAGAAGGGATTGATGGCTCCGTCAACTGTCACCACACCCACTCAGGCTGTTGGATTTACTTCAACAAACAAATGGCAGCTCTAACGAAGCCTCACCACCTTCCTCAAACACCAAACCTGTTGGGACTTTAAGCTGCTCCAGGCAAATCACATCAAGCTGACAGGGAACGAGTGTCGCATCAGTGGAGTTCCTCACAACGATTCTGACTGAGACGAGCAGAGTGATAGATTGTAAAGAATATCACAGCATCGGCGCCAGTAACTCCAGCTAAGAGCAGAGCATTAGGCCCATCTCACCTGAAGCACCGCGCCTCACAGAACCAACCTCCCACTCAAAACTCCCAGTCATTCCTGGAACTCAGGGTCCCGGCTTCAGAAATCAGTGTCTGCATGGTGGACGTGGAGACGCGAGGGCTTACTGTCTGGCAAACAAATCTGAGGGCTTTATGCAAAATGTGTTTGCATTACCAGGGCAACAGGGTCCGTTGTGATCCTGAGCCACAGTTACTGCAGGTCTGCTGCCGCGTGACGTGACGGAGGACAGGACCCGGAGAAAACACAGGTGGAGGATCGTCCTGGGTGGGACCACACAAACAGGACGTGGGTCCTGGAGGGGAGGAGTGATGCTGCCTGGGGATAAGCGTTCACTGGAAACAGGTGAAGGGATCAGCGCTTTGTTCAGTGGAGTCATTCTTCCAACAATCACGGTCTTAACGCCTCGTTTGACACACACATTTCTGCCGATCAGCGAAGAGCTGAATAAAATCAAACTTTGAGTCATTTTCAATCCCAGTGGAAAGGGCTGTCGGAGTCACACACTGAAAACACAGAGGCTAAGATTTGTTTTGCAAATGAGTTCTATGCAAATGAGGCTGTAACCAGTAGAGTGACAACACGGACGGAGAACACGCCAGAGGCAATGGCGACTGAAGGCAGAGCAGGAGATGCACATCCCAGAAAAGCAAACAAACACCGCTGGAATGTGAGTCTACAACACTCACACAAACTGTCCTGTTGGCACAACTTCTCCACCCGCGTCTGCAACTGTCTGATCAAGAAGTTTGTCAGAAACCCCTCGTCTCCTTCAGCCGTTAAGGCTTTGATTATATAATTAATAACTGAAATGATCAAATCACCATGAAACCAAAAATGGTTTATCTCCACTAAGACTCTGTCACTATATAAGTTATAAACCACTCACAGAACGTTATTTAGTGTCTAAAAAGTATTTTATGACAAAAAATAACAAAATAAATATAATATATGAAAGAAAAATAACAACAAAATAAGAAACTTTGACCGAACAGAACAGAAATATGATGAAAGGAACAGTTATTGATTGTTTCTATCAGTTATAAAGGTTTTAGGGGACACAACGTCACAAAGTTAGGCGTTAAATCAGTCATAATGACACAGTGTCAGAGAGAGAACGGGGCTGTCAGCAGATTTCCTGTGGGACCACATCCGCCGCTGTCACACTGAGGGTGTGATGCCGTCTGGAGCCGCGGCTGCTGCTCTCCTGCAGATAAGTGCTGTGATGATGTGTCCAACAGGCCACGCCCACTCAGCGGCGCTGAGGGGAAACCGTCAGAACCCATTTATCCATCCGTCACAGGTTAATTGACCTCGTGTGAGAACCTGCTGTGTTGAGGGGTCCGGGTCTGGGTCGGTGCTGATCCACAGAGAACTTCTCTGTGTCTCTGTCATCTGACATCAAATCTTTGAGTGAAATGTTTCAGCTGGTTCGTCATCATGAACTTTTGAGCTTCTGTTTTTAGCCGATGGTATAACCGGTTGACTTTGTTCAGGCCTCAGTGAGTCCGGTTCTGTTATCGGCACGTTGAGCAGCTCCGTGAAAGTTGTGACCAAATCGTCACATTACGGCCACTTGCACAATAATTGACCAAAGTGCTGCACAAGCTGTAGCAGATAACCGTCTTTTGCTTTGCCTACACAAATTGGATGGGCCTGTGGGCGGAGCCAGACGTCGACATCATACGTCTAAATATGGACATAGGTTTAAAAATGTTCCTTTAACTGACAAACAGCTGCACGTCCAAAGAGCTGACAGACGAGATGACAGCAGAGCCGTGAGAAGCTGAGGCCGAGGGCTCAGCACGCTCTGCGACAGGCAGCAGGCGGCGGAGGATGCTGATAAGCTTATCACGGCCTCGCCACACTCCAACGGCTGGAACAGGCCTGCAGGAGGCAGGGAGGAGCGGACAGGCCGGCCGCTGAGATAGCAGCTGGAGGAGGAGAGGTCCTCACCATCCTCAGCACCTTCACACAAAACTCAAAGGGGACAGAGCTGCACGGCGACGGCAACGCTTCTTTAGAAGATGTCAACATTCACCAAGGTGTCGTTTCCTTGATCATCAAAAACACAAATACTCCACATGAACGCCAGGATGTCAAAAAGAAGCGACAGCAGCCGTTCCAGTCAGACTCTGTGACTGCAATAGAATGGATCTGGACTGGACTTTACTACGAACCGACGGCCACCCTGCTGCGTTACCCAGAATCAGAGGACGGCCCTAATCAGGTCCATCTCTGTTTATCCAGTACAGAGATTCATCCCGGAACTGCTTTGCCTACTTTAGCAGACGGACAGAAAAACATTGGCTCTTTCAAAAACAAACACTAAATGCACCTCCAAGAAGAACAGAACCGACACATTCACGTCAGGTTTTAGTTTCACACATTTAAAAACACTCACGCTAAGTCCATGTGGTTCCTGTGGTCAAAGGTCACATCCACAATGTAATAAACACAATGTCATGCTCACGTTTTGTATCTGCATGTTTTCACTGGGGGTAGAATTCACTTATTATCATAAAGCTGAACCAACTCTGTCCACATGATGTCAAACATTTAGCCCTTCAGAGACATCAGACTCGGGCTGT
This sequence comes from Betta splendens, assembly GCF_900634795.4. Classification (NCBI taxonomy): domain Eukaryota; kingdom Metazoa; phylum Chordata; class Actinopteri; order Anabantiformes; family Osphronemidae; genus Betta; species Betta splendens. The sequence goes on along the minus strand of NC_040892.2, from coordinate 793,451 downwards.
AACATTCAGCTCCATTCTCCCACAAACACAATAAGTCTGTACATAACAAATGATCTGAAAAGTGCATCACTGGAAAAAAGTTCCAATATATGGACTCAAAGGACATTGATTGAGCAGTTTGGAGGTGACGGTGTGTTGGTAAAGGCTGTCCCTTAAAGGCCCAGAAAAAGAAGACAAACTAGAACCAAAGCAAACAGAGTCACGTAAGGCTGTAATTGACTGTACTAGAGCATCTTAAATAACTGAACACACAGAAACACACCGTAAATACACAGACAGCAGTTTCCTCAGAGTCCGATTTCTTCTCATATGATGACAATGTGTTGACAAGGTCTAGGAGGGACATGCCCCAAATCCTCTTTACTCAGGTAACTGACAACAGTGGTTTTGGCAGTGCAAACACACTTTTACCAGCTGATAAAATGTCCTGTCTCCAGGATATAATAACACATAATAAGTTATTAAAACAAGCTCTTAACAGTATCATTAGATACATTCAAGTATTTCTTTTGAATTGTCTTTACAGTATTTGAGACATGTGGTATTCACACATCTTTTACCTTGAGTCCATCCACACCGCCACCATGTGGCCAAAGGCTGCTTAGGTACAGACGACTGAATTTAAAATGTATATACATTTTAATAGATAAAACAAACTAAAAACATTCAGTGGAAGAGACCAGAGACTCAAATAAATAGTAAATGATTAACTGTTTTGTTTAATGTAAATAGAAAAAGTCTTTTTCATAATACAAATACAACTTCCAATCTTGGAATGACAAAACATTAAACGACAAAAGGATTGTAATTAACTTAAAATTTGAGTTGACTTGCAAATTTAAATATTTTAAATCACAATAATTAGAATTTTAAACATCCAGGTCTGTGAATTGTCGAAACTAAAGAAAACACCACGGAACCATGAGTCCACTGTCGTTTCCACACGGCGTTATTTTGTTCTTGGACATTTTCACGCTGCTGCAGTCGCTTTTACTTTGACATAAACCAAAGTGTTTTGCTCGTTTGTGGACGTTATTAAACGTCGTACTTTGCCTTCATGTACCGCCACCAGTAGAACTAACCCAGATGGAGGTTACCAAGACGATGAAACTGGGCTTTAGCCTGAAGGAACTGAGTCTGTCGCGCTGCACCGGGGATGTTCCGGGAGGTTCGTCCACCGTGGAGCTGCGGGACAGCCGGCTGGTGTGTGTGGAGTATCCGGCGGTGATCAAGAGTGTGGATAAAGTGCTGGAGACTCTGGGTGGTGAACAGACAGTGTCCAAAGTAAGTGAAATGTAGCGGGTTCTACTCTGCTTCTTCATATGTGACGATTTTAAACCGTGGTTATGAAGGTAAACGGCCCACTGAGCCCTTCGGCGGCTCATTGAATGATTTGTACTTTTCCCATAGTTCATCACAACCGGTCTCAACGTTAATGTTTCAACCGAGGCTGTCAAACCTGCCCTGGTTCACCCACCGCGCTCAAATGAGCCGCCGCTATAGGCAAAGTGCGCGATTAGTACGATACTTACGGTAATAGTGTTGACCTCTTAATAGCGAACAATGGGAACGATATTAGATCCTGAACGAAACCTAATGTAAATGCAAATATTTTCACAGAACAGAATTTACTGTGTGTTTTTGAAAATATCCAATAATGAAATAAATTGTGAAAAATGCAATCGGGCCTTTTCCCGATACTTCGAAATAAATAAAACCCTTTCTTCAAATTAGTAAAACACCGTTCCTACACAGTACTACCTAGTACTTCATGAGGCACTACCACGGCAAATATCTACTCATATTAGTGCATCGTTTTGGAATAATCCATAGTATCTAAACTATCCTACAGTAAACCGCCTTGACATGATTGACTGAACTTTGACCTTTAAAAAACGTCAATAAAAGGTAATTCAATATTAAAGGTCAGCGTTTAGTCAGTGATATCAAGGCTCTTTACTGTAGGATAATTTCGTAATGGTTTATTCCAACACAATGCAGTAATATGAGTTGATATTTGCTATGATAGTAGTCCATGAAGTATTAACTAGTACTGTGAAGGAACGAAACTACTACTAATTTGAGGGAAAAGGCCAATTGCATTTTATAATATATTTCATTAATGAATATTTCCAAACATACACAGTAAATTCTATCATTCACAGTAGGTTTCAATCAGCAGTAGTTGTAATATCAGTTTCATTGTTCGCTATTCCTTGTCCCTTCTCAGTGGCCGTTACCGTAAGTATCGCACGAATCGCGCACTATAGCGACGGCTGATTTGACCAAGAAAAAGCCAACGGCGGCTCATTTGAGCGCGGTGTAACCTGCATTTTTCTGACACCTGTGAATGTTTCCTGTTTCCCGCAGACCTTTGCTCACCCTAACCGGCGCCTTGAGCTGCATTTCCGACCTCAGGATCCTTTCTGTCACTCTCTGTATGGAAACCGCTTCTCCTCCAGCAACCTCCTCCTCAGAGTTCGGCGGCGGGTGCGAAAAACGGATCCTAAAGATGTAAAGATCCGCATGGATGTGCTCGGAGTCATAGGAACAACATATAAATTCCAAGGTTACATTAAAAGTAGTTAAAATCAAATTCCACTGCATGATAATAATCATAGAACCATTATTTAAGCATCTCTGAATCAAATCAGTCGAGATGATGTGAGGTTGACTGTTCCTGTGTTGTGGTGTTTTCAGGGCTGGCAGACTTTCAGTGTCTGGCCGTACATTCAGAAAAGGGAGAAAACACATCTTTATACGACAAAATCATCCTCCAAAAACCGGAGAATCAAGAGTTCTTTGAGCAGCCGGTGCCTTCCTTTCTTCCTCCAGCCATTTTCTCTCGCCTCGACAGTCCCGTGGATTATTTCTACCGCCCTGATGTCCAGCATCAGAGTGTAACACCTGGGTGAGAAAGGAAATCAGGACACTTGTATTAATTCACTTTGTCCAATGGCCTTTCTGTGCCTAATCCTGCTGTAGTGGTAGGTTGAAACTGTTCTCTTTGTAGCCAGGTTAACAAGAAGAACGTCATTGGTCTGACTCGTGCTCGCCGGCCAAATAATGCCATATTCGTCAGCTTCAGTGATCCCACTGTGCCCTCCGAGTGCCTGGAGGCGGCAAAGCAAAACTGGGCACGAATCTGCCTGAAGGATGCTGACAAAGAGGCTGAAGAGAAATTGAAAGAGGTATTGTATGTGTGCTGATGTGTTCATGGTTCCTATTTCTATGTGTACACAGAAGCTTTAAACAGCAGAATAACTAAATGCACAGTGTTTGCTCATGACAAGAATGAATGATATGTGCTTGAAGTTGGAAAGTATGGTTATATAATCTTCCACAGCTATGGAACCATCACCCTTTATCTTATCTCACACCAAACATTTTGTGGCTAGATGTTTGAGAGACGGCCCATCTGGTCTCGGAACGCAGTCAAGGCCAACGTCAACCTCCACCCTGATAAAATGAAACTGCTGCTGCCCGTCTTTGCCTACTACATGGTGAGCTGAAGCCAACTGTGCCTGGGAACGAGATTGCGGTTGCACTCCTGCTGCTAATTTCTCAGATATATTTTGAAAACTGTGAACAATGGAAAACTGATCATTGGCAACAGAAAATGAGAAGGCGACGTCACACTCTGAGTTTTAAATTTCTGTTGTGAATTTTAAAAAAGCTCATAACCCCCCCACTAAGTGTGATGTAAATTTAACCCTTTAAACCTTATGGGGGAGTTGCTCGTGATCAGGATTTGTACTCTTGTGCTTTTTTCCATCACCAAACATTGTGTTTTACATCCACTGTGGTAGGTGACAGGACCCTGGAGAAGCCTGTGGGTGAGGCTGGGCTACGACCCTCGACAGGCCGCAGATTCCAAGAAGTATCAGATGCTGGACTTCAGGATCCGCTGCAGTGGCAAGCATGGTAAGAGTCTCAGACAGAACAGGCCAGCTGCTAAGAGTAACAATAATATTATTCAGGGATGTTCCAAAAAAGGTGGACGCCTTTCTATGTGGTGCATACTTTGTTCCCTCTTGCTTGTGTCTCTTTCAGGATATTCACTATCTGACATGCCAGTAAAAGCTAAGAGGAGCGCCCTCAATTACAGTCTGCCCAACACCTTGAACAAGGCGGGTCAGTGTGTTCACAGACATCTGTCTAAAATGGGGATGGGACGTTCTTACTGCTCACATTTTGTCATAGTAGAGAAAGCTCAGGTGAAACTAAAACATATAACATATTTAAAAGTCAGGAACAGCTACTATATTCCACAGCCTCACTGCATCACAGTACCAGTCCTCTGTAATTTGCAGTGCTTCGCTGCTGTTGCCAACACAGACTGCTGCGTTTAATTTTCCAGTTCCTCAGCCAGCCAGCGTGATGGGCCTGCCAGCTCAGGAGGGGCCGAGCACCAGTCGAGAGCCAGCCCCCGTCACACACCAGCTCAAGGTCAGCGGAGGTCCGGTGCACACGTGCTGCTGGTTCTAAGTGTAAAATCAAAGCATCTAATGAGTTGAAGTTTTTATTAGTGTGTAGTTATGATCACACCTGCCTTGTTATCTACACGCTGTTCTTTTACCCCTGCAGGAATCATCCTACATTTTCCGAGAAGGAATGCTGCCTCCTCACAGGCAGATGTTTTACCAGCTGTGTGATCTGCATGTGGAAAGGTACTGAGCTGAGAGACAGCAAGTGTTTTAACTGTCTCTGGGTTTTAACAGGACGGCTAAAACAGTGCTCTGCTGATCCTATATTTTGTCTCCTATCCCCTTCCAGCTATTTTCACCTATTAAACCTAAATGTATTGTTTTATTTCATTTATTGGGTTCCATCAGAATTTACCAACACAAGCCAATAAGAATTGTATTTTTATCCAGCATTCAGCAGGTGATTGAGCAGAACAGTGGCAGTGAGCAGGCGTGCGATGAGCGCGATGGCTGGTGTGTCCTCGGCACCACTGACAAGCTGAGAGACATGATCTCAGGAATGATCAAGAAGGTCGTCCAAGCCCAGAAACCAGGTAAGAAAGACTGGACCATACAATCAGAAAAGATGTTTAATTTAAAGCACCTTTAGTTGAACAGTCAGACCTCCACTCTAGAAACGCAAGCAAAACATACTGGAATGGCCAAAGAAACATTGGTTCCTGATACCAGATACCAGGACATACGAAAGTCTGAAAGATGTGCAGAGAAGAGCAGAAAGGAGGACTGTGATCACTGAGGTAGATGGATGACAGATGAGCTTAACGTTATTTCTCTCTGTCAGCAATGCCAGAAGCCCCAACAAGACGCAGACGCAGAGGCCTGAGTTCAAATTTCTGGAGAGAAGCTGAAGAAGCGGACGAAGAAGATGAAGAGGAGGAGGAGGATGACGACGAAGAGTTCCTGCCATCGGAGGGAAGTGAAAATGAGATGGAGACAGAAATCCTTGATTACATGTGACATAATGCCCAGAATGTTTCCTGTCTGTCAGCTTTCTTTGTAAAACACGTGATTTATTAAGTTAAATAAAGGTTCATGGCTTTTGACCAGTAAATCTCTGTCTGCTCTGATGTTGAACTACAGCCACACGGGTTCTGAGGTCTGTTGGAGAACCACTATTATTAAACATCACATCCTGCTTCCTCCTGTTTGTGCTACAACCCCGTGCCCTCACTCAGATTCATTTGTGTCCTTCTGTCGGACAAAATCAGGTTCAGGTAACTTTGTGGAAACGCTCCTGTAACTGGAACTGATATTGTTAGTTTGTGTTGCTTGCTGAAGGCGATAAACTTATTTATAGGCCACAGGGCCACGTCTGGCTCCAACAGAGGAACCTAAAGCCGCCTAGACAGCTGTGTCAACTTGCAGCTACAGTGTTTGCAAAGAACCAACACGAAGCGTGAAGAGATCAAAAACACAATGACTACGGCGTCCACCCTCACATACGTAGGTTGACCTATGCTCACAGGGTCAATGCATATAAAACAGCTGATCAGGTTCACAAAATCATTAAAAGTCTCTGGGAAAAGATGCTGAGCCATATAATGGGCTTCATTTGTTATTCGGTCTAATTTGGAGGTTTAAGCGTTATGTAAGGGTGAGAAAAGGCAGCAGAGGGTTGGAACTGAGGTCAGGTGTGTGTGCGTGTGTGCGCGTGTGTGTGGAGGGGGGGGGCTTCCTTATAAAACTCTAATCCACAATCAACCTGTGTCACAGTATGGCAGCCATGGCCGGACTGGGGATTTTCATAGCGATCGCCGTGCTTCTGGAGACGGCCTCTGGAGCGTCTGTAAGTGCCGCCCACTGTGTCCACGCAGCCACAGGCCAGGGCTTCATGCGTTCAGTGGTTTAGAACATTAGGAGGCCTCTTGTTTTGATCTGAATGTTGTCCTGCTACAGCTGGGGCAGGTTCACACAGAGGGAGGGATCGTTGAGGGCAAGAACCATCGTGTTAGACTTGGCCGGTACATGGACGTCTTCAGGGGGATTCCTTATGCTGCTCCACCAAGAAAGTTTGAGAAACCAGTGCCTCACCCGGGCTGGGACGGTGGGTGGTGACAGAAAACACTTTGGCTGTAAATATTTAGGGGCCCTAACCCTATACTTGTCTTGGTCAGGGGTTCTGAAGGCCACTGAGTTCAAGCATAGATGCCTTCAGCTGAATCTGCTCATGACTGGTACCATGGGCGGTGAGGACTGTCTGTACCTCAACGTCTGGGTTCCTCAACGCCGATCAGGTAAAACATCAGAGCGGTGCTGAGTCTCATCCGTGTGGTCTCTCTCAGTGGCTGCAGTGGTCTTTGCTCCCCAGTGTCCACTGGTCTGCCAGTCATGGTCTGGATCTACGGAGGAGCCTTCCTGATGGGAGGCTCGATGGGTGCGAACTTCCTGGACAACTATCTGTACGACGGGCAGGAGATCGCAGACAGAGGAGACGTCATTGTGGTGACGCTGGGATACCGAGTGGGAACGCTGGGCTTCCTGAGTACTGGAGATGGAGACCTGCCCGGTAGGTGTCAGGTCACCGCTGCAACGGCTGCAGCTTTGCTGGGTGTCGGCTTCTCCAGTTCCACTTGATCCTCCATGAATAAATGTTTCAGGAAACTACGGTCTGTGGGACCAGCAAGCCGCCATCGCCTGGGTGAGCAGGAACATCCGGGCCTTTGGAGGAGACCCTGACAACATCACCGTCTTTGGCGAGTCTGCAGGAGGAGCGAGCGTCAGCTTCCAGGTGATGCTTGTCTCTGTGTGTTTAGCTGCCGCTGCTCTGTTTGTGTGTAGAGGTTGAATTAGCCAACGGCTCAGATTCCTAACTACTTATTCCTCCCGCCCACAGACACTCACTCCTCACAACAGGGGACTGTTCAAACGGGCCATATCCCAGAGCGGAGTTGCCCTGTGCCCGTGGGCAGTCAACAGGAACCCGCGCAGGTTTGCTGAGGAGGTACCCAGCAGTTTCTGACCTTCTGCACTTCCTCTGTGGTGGAACTTCACATCTGGAGGATCTGATGCTGTGATCCTCTCCCCAGGTCGCTATAAGGGTGGGCTGCCCCACTAACGAGAAGATGGCGGCCTGTTTGAAGATGACCGACCCTGTGACCCTGACGATGGCCGGCACGCTCAGTCTGTCCAGCTCAGTCGACAGTAAGGACCACACGGTGCTCTGCATTCATATCACCCAGCGAAGGCAAAACCATGAGGAGGAGGAGGAGGAGGAGGCAGAGCCCACATCTGGGCCTTGTGCTGCTTATAGACTGTCACATGTCATCTTTTGCTCTCAGACCCGCTGGTCTACAACCTGGTCCTGTCTCCGGTCATCGACGGTGACTTCCTGCCAGACGAGCCTCATAATCTGTTCCACAACGCCGCAGACATCGACTACATCATTGGAGTCAACGACATGGACGGACACCTGTTCACTGCCTTGGATGTTCCTTCAGTCAACTCCGTGCTGGTGGACACCCCAGTGTGAGTCCAGGTTACAGGATCTCGGGATTTCAACGTGTGTTTGCAGGAGGTGTTTTATCAGACCTCCCGTTTCTCCCCTAACGTAGTGACGATGTGAAGAGGCTCCTGGGCTCCTACACGAAGGAGAAGGGCGTGGCTGGACTGCAGAAGGCGTATTCTACCTATTCGTCAAACTGGGGCTCTAATCCCAGTCAGGAGACCATCAAAAAAACCATAGTGGGGATCGGGACGGACTACATCTTCCTAGTTCCTGCACAGACAGCTCTCTACCTTCACGCCTCCAACGCAACGTGAGCACATTTAGCATTAGAGCATTTAGCATTAGAGCAGTGTGGGTTGTTAGAGCAGTTTTCAGGTGACCATTGGTCCTTCGGCTCCTCACTTTGCTTTAGAAGCTACAACACTACCCTGTACTGATAGTATTCCTAGTGTAACTCATCACATTAAGACCTTTATCCCTTGTTGTGAATGTCATTGGCTCCTTTATCATATACTTACTCCACAGCGCTGTGCTTTGTGTTGTCTCTGTCTCGGCACAGAACCGGACGGACCTACTCATACGTCTTCTCTCAGCCCAACCGCATGGGAGGCATTGGCAAACCGTACCCCAGCTGGATGGGAGCCGACCACGCAGACGACCTGCAGTATGTGTTTGGGAAGCCCTTCACCACGCGGCTGGGCTACTGGCCTTGGCACCGGAAGGTGTCTCGCTATATGATCGCCTACTGGACCAACTTTGCCAGAACTGGGTATGACTCTGCCAAAAGACACAAGCGCAGACCCAAACAACCTAAACCGGCCTCAGCTTTACCGTTTCTGTTTGGCGTCCACAGAGACCCCAACGTTGGGAACCTGGAGGTGCCGGTGACCTGGCCCACATTCACCAACGAGGAGCAGTACCTGGAGATCAACTCTGACATGGACAAGAACTACGTGGGTCGGAAGATGAGGCTGCCCTTCGTCCGCTTCTGGGCCAGCGTCCTGCCCAGTCTCCCCACAACCACCTCAGAATGACAAGAGCAGATTCAGAGCATCGCTTCATGAGAAATAAACTGAACGATATGAAATACTTTTCTTCATGTGCCTCATTAAATGTATTACAGAATCTACCCACCAGCACTTATTTAAGTTCTACTGTAACATATGGTGACATGTCTCTTTCCATTCCTGCCTGTTGTGGTTGTAAATTATCAGACCTTCTTGTTGTTATGTTATCGTTTGTTCTTTTTTTCAACAACTATTATTCACTTCCATTCAATGATTCAACCACTACAGCTTTGTGTGTGTTCTGTCATCTGTTCATCAGCTACTTCTCATCAATAAATGTTGCACTTCACAATAAATTTCACCACATAATGATTAAGAAGCAGAACTGGGGTGGGTTTGTCTGCTGCACGATGAAGGCTGAGGCGGCGCTGAATCCACACGTGGCTGGTTAGCAGCACACCGACGCACGGTCCCATCACCAGCTGAGGGCCAGAATCCAGCTGAGGGCCAACATCCAGCTCATGCTGAGGGCCAGCATCCAGCTGAGGGCCAGAATCCAGCTGAGGGTCAGTATCCAGCTGAGGGCCAGCATCCAGCTGAGGGCCAGCATCCAGCTGAGGGCCAACATCCAGCTCTAGCTGAGGGCCTGCATCCAGCTGAGGGCCAGAATCCAGCTGAGGGCCAGCATCCAGCTGAGGGCCAGCATCCAGCTGAGGGCCAACATCCAGCTCTAGCTGAGGGCCTGCATCCAGCTGAGGGCCAGAATCCAGCTGAGGGCCAACATCCAGCTCATGCTGAGGGCCTGCATCCAGCTCTACCTGAGGGCCAACATCCAGCTGAGGGCCTGCATCCAGCTGAGGGTCTGCATCCAGCTGAGGGTCTGCATCCACCTGAGGGCCAACATCCAGCTGAGGGCCAGCATCCAGCTAAGGGCCAACATCCAGCTCCAGCTGAGGGTCTGCATCCACCTGAGGGCCAACATACAGCTGAGGGCCAGCATCCAGCTAAGGGCCAACATCCAGCTCCAGCTGAGGGCCAGCATCCAGCTGAGGGCCAGCATGCAGCTGAGGGCCTGCATCCAGCTGAGGGCCAGCATCCAGCTGAGGGCCAGAATTCAGCTCCAGCTGAGGGCCAGCATGCAGCTGAGGGCCAGAATCCAGCTGAGGGCCAACATCCAGCTCATGCTGAGGGCCTGCATCCAGCTCTAGCTGAGGGCCAACATCCAGCTGAGGGCCTGCATCCAGCTGAGGGTCTACATCCAGCTGAGGGCCAACATCCAGCTAAGGGCCAACATCCAGCTCCAGCTGAGGGTCTGCATCCACCTGAGGGCCAACATCCAGCTGAGGGCCTGCATCCAGCTAAGGGCCAACATCCAGCTCCAGCTGAGGGTCTGCATCCAGCTGAGGGCCAACATCCACCTCCAGCTGAGGGCCTGCATCCAGCTGAGGGCCAACATCCACCTCCAGCTGAGGGCCAACATCCAGCTCCAGCTGAGGGCCAGCATCCAGCTGAGGGCCAACATCCAACTCCAGTTGAGGGCCAACATCCAGCTCATGCTGAGGGCCAGCATCCAGCTGAGGGCCAGCATTCAGCTGAGGGCCAGAATCCAGCTGAGGGCCAGCATCCAGCTGAGGGCCAACATCCAGCTCTAGCTGAGGGCCTGCATCCAGCTGAGGGCCAGAATCCAGCTGAGGGCCAACATCCAGCTCATGCTGAGGGCCAACATCCAGCTGAGGGCCTGCATCCAGCTGAGGGTCTGCATCCAGCTAAAGGCCAACATGCAGCTGAGGGCCAGCTTCCAGCTGAGGGCCAGTATTCAGCTCCAGCTGAGGGCCAGCATTCAGCTGAGGGTCTGCATCCAGCTGAGGGCCAACATCCAGCTCCAGCTGAGGGCCAGCATCCAGCTGAGGGTCTGCATCCAGCTGAGGGCCTGCATCCAGCTGAGGGCCAGCATCCAGCTGAGGGTCTGCATCCAGCTGAGGGCCAACATCCAGATCATGCTGAGGGCCTGCATCCAGCTCTAGCTGAGGGCCAACATCCAGCTGAGGGCCAGCATGCAGCTGAGGGCCTGCATCCAGCTGAGGGCCAGCATCCAGCTGAGGGCCAGCATCCAGCTGAGGGCCAGAATTCAGCTCCAGCTGAGGGCCAGCATGCAGCTGAGGGCCAGAATCCAGCTGAGGGCCAACATCCAGCTCATGCTGAGGGCCTGCATCCAGCTCTAGCTGAGGGCCAACATCCAGCTGAGGGCCTGCATCCAGCTGAGGGTCTGCATCCAGCTGAGGGCCAACATCCAGCTAAGGGCCAACATCCAGCTCCAGCTGAGGGTCTGCATCCACCTGAGGGCCAACATCCAGCTGAGGGCCAGCATCCAGCTAAGGGCCAACATCCAGCTCCAGCTGAGGGCCTGCATCCAGCTGAGGGCCAACATCCACCTCCAGCTGAGGGCCAACATCCAGCTCCAGCTGAGGGCCAGCATCCAGCTGAGGGCCAACATCCAACTCCAGTTGAGGGCCAACATCCAGCTCATGCTGAGGGCCAGCATCCAGCTGAGGGCCAGAATCCAGCTGAGGGCCAGCATCCAGCTGAGGGCCAACATCCAGCTCTAGCTGAGGGCCTGCATCCAGCTGAGGGCCAGAATCCAGCTGAGGGCCAACATCCAGCTCATGCTGAGGGCCAACATCCAGCTGAGGGCCTGCATCCAGCTGAGGGTCTGCATCCAGCTGAGGGCCTGCATCCAGCTGAGGGCCTGCATCCATCTCATGCTGAGGGCCAACATGCAGCTGAGGGCCAGCTTCCAGCTGAGGGCCAGTATTCAGCTCCAGCTGAGGGCCAGCATTCAGCTGAGGGTCTGCATCCAGCTGAGGGCCAACATCCAGCTCCAGCTGAGGGCCAGCATCCAGCTGAGGGTCTGCATCCAGCTGAGGGTCTGCATCCAGCTGAGGGCCAACATCCTGCTCCAGCTGAGGGCCTGCATCCAGCTGAGGGTCTGCATCCAGCTGAGGGCCAACATCCAGCTCCAGCTGAGGGTCTGCATCCAGCTGAGGGCCAACATCCAGCTCCAGCTGAGGGCCAGCATCCAGCTGAGGGCCAGCATTCAGCTCCAGCTGAGGGCCAGCATGCAGCTGAGGGCCTGCATCCAGTTGAGGGCCAACATCCACCTCCAGCTGAGGGCCAACATCCAGCTCCAGCTGAGGGCCAGCATCCAGCTGAGGGCCAGAATCCAGCTGAGGGCCAACATCCAGATCATGCTGAGGGCCTGCATCCAGCTCTAGCTGAGGGCCAACATCCAGCTGAGGGCCTGCATCCAGCTGAGGGTCTGCATCCAGCTGAGGGCCAACATCCTGCTCCAGCTGAGGGCCTGCATCCAGCTGAGGGCCAACATCCAGCTGAGGGCCTGCATCCAGCTGAGGGTCTGCATCCAGCTGAGGGCCAACATCCAGATCATGCTGAGGGCCTGCATCCAGCTCTAGCTGAGGGCCAACATCCAGCTGAGGGCCTGCATCCAGCTGAGGGTCTGCATCCACCTGAGGGCCTGCATCCATCTCATGCTGAGGGCCAACATGGAGCTGAGGGCCAGCTTCCAGCTGAGGGCCAGCATCCAGGTGAGGGCCTGCATTAGCAGCCACACACAACGACCCTGATGCTCTGGGCTTTGGCACCTTTTGCTGCAGATCAGAACACAGAGTGGACTTCGTCTCCCGTGTGCGCCGCTGAGGCTTGACATCCATGGACCGGTCATCGTCCTCCTCTGGGCTCTGACACAACTCCTTCCACTGGCCTGATTCCCCTGCTGCTAATGCATCAACATTAGGGACAAAACGCTGATTTTCTGTGCGCCATGAGCCGCCACGGAGGCGCCACAGTGTTAACTTGACCGTCGTAGAAGGCAGTCAGGTGCTGAGACGCACTGGACCTGCGGTACCTGTCATAGATCAGGGTCCAGGGAGAAGGAAGTGACGGTGCAGTTGCTGGTAGTTCGATCATCTGTGGCTCCAGACGTGAACTCTGCAGCGAGCTGTGAGCAGAGGTCTCCTGAGAAAAGAGGTCTCCTGTCTGCGGTGGACAGGAAAAATAACACAGTTATTAACAGCAGCTCACAGCAGAAACGACCACAGGAGCAAAAGAATGCACTCAAGCCATCAAACGTAACTGAATCCCACTGTTTTCAATGAACCAGTGGATGCTGCGTGTCCACAGGACTCAGGGAGGATCTGTGATCTGCTCCTGCACTGGAAGCAGCTTCAGGGAGACGAGCTGACAGAAGGTCCGATGCTGATGATATTTAAAAAAGTGGTTGAAAGGAGGATCCGTTTTGGACGGATGCTATGATACCATTTAATCAATCTGACGTTCTTATAGAAATCTGTCTATTATTAGTTTATAGTCTCATGTTTCTGTGTTAGGAAAAAGGTTGGAGATCATGAAACAGCTCAAGGTTTGAAGTGAGCTGAGCTGTGAGACTTTCAGTGCCGCTGCACAGCTGTGTCAACTTGGCTGAAAGGGTTAAGTCACCGTGCTCCTGTCCACATGTCAGTCTGAGCCATGAAAGGCAACCTGACAGAAGACGTGAGACTCCAGCCACACATGTAAATGAATCATCGACACGTTCCCTGTCTAAGGCATCGGCAGAACTCAGTCCATTTGCTTTTCTACACAAATCCAGCTTCAGGTGACACTGACAGGCGCTAAAGTCACGGTTTATTGACTTTAATGACTTACGTGTATTAAGCAGAACAGGAGTTGTGTAACTTTAGTCTGGTTTGATTGTCACCATTCTTTTCTCATGAAAATGTTTCTCTGTGAAAGAAACAGGTTTGACACTGATGAGACCAAGTGCGAGACTGCACAAAATAATAGAGCGCTTACTTATTTATTAGGTTCAGATTAATTAGGAAATCTATAAAAGGCTCTTCACTGTATGTGATTGAGCCAAACAGCCTCCAGCGTCGTCCGCTGCTGCAGACGTTACGTAACGGTGAGAAAAGCGGAGCGGGGACCACACGGACCACGTGCTGCTGGAGCAGTGGGCCATAAAAGCCTGGCTCAGAGTGAAGCTGCTGGTAGAGTGGTCATGATGCAGAAGCTGGGGCTGCTGGTTGCGGTTGCTGTGTTTCTGGAGACGGCGTCTGGGACCTCGGTGAGTGGCAGAGCAACGGTTAATGAAAGGAGCACCGTGACTGCTGCCTTCACGGTTCGGCCCGTTTCCACAGCTGGGGCTGGTCCACACGGAGGGAGGCCTGGTGCAGGGGAAGAACGTGCGTCTGGGCATCGGCCGCCACATGGACGTCTTCAGGGGGGTCCCTTACGCCGCTCCCCCCGGAGCGTTCCAGAAGCCGACGCGGCACCCGGGCTGGGACGGTGGGTGCACGCGTCACTACCCACGGCCGAGCCCATCCTTTAGTCCAGTAAATGCTGTCGTTGTCAGGTGTTCTGAAGGCCACGGAGTTCAGGAAGAGGTGCCTCCAGCTGAATCTGCTCATGACGGAGACCAGAGGCAGCGAGGACTGTCTGTACCTCAACATCTGGGTTCCTCACGGCCAATCAGGTAAAACATCAGAGCGGTGCTGAGTCTCATCCGTGTGGTCTCTCTCAGTGGCTGCAGTGGTCTTTGCTCCCCAGTGTCCACTGGTCTGCCAGTCATGGTCTGGATCTACGGAGGAGGCTTCCTGGTCGGAGGCTCGATGGGTGCGAACTTCCTGGACAACTATCTGTACGACGGGCAGGAGATCGCAGACAGAGGAGACGTCATTGTGGTGACGCTGGGATACCGAGTGGGAACGCTGGGCTTCCTGAGTACTGGAGATGGAGACCTGCCCGGTAGGTGTCAGGTCACCGCTGCAACGGCTGCAGCTTTGCTGGGTGTCGGCTTCTCCAGTTCCACTTGATCCTCCATGAATAAATGTTTCAGGAAACTACGGTCTGTGGGACCAGCAAGCCGCCATCGCCTGGGTGAGCAGGAACATCCGGGCCTTTGGAGGAGACCCTGACAACATCACCGTCTTTGGCGAGTCTGCAGGAGGAGCGAGCGTCAGCTTCCAGGTGATGCTTGTCTCTGTGTGTTTAGCTGCCGCTGCTCTGTTTGTGTGTAGAGGTTGAATTAGCCAACGGCTCAGATTCCTAACTACTTATTCCTCCCGCCCACAGACACTCACTCCTCACAACAGGGGACTGTTCAAACGGGCCATATCCCAGAGCGGAGTGGCCCTGTGCCCGTGGGCAGTCAACAGGAACCCGCGCAGGTTTGCTGAGGAGGTACCCAGCAGTTTCTGACCTTCTGCACTTCCTCTGTGGTGGAACTTCACATCTGGAGGATCTGATGCTGTGATCCTCTCCCCAGGTCGCTATAAGGGTGGGCTGCCCCACTAACGAGAAGATGGCGGCCTGTTTGAAGATGACCGACCCTGTGACCCTGACGATGGCCGGCACGCTCAGTCTGTCCAGCTCAGTCGACAGTAAGGACCACACGGTGCTCTGCATTCATATCACCCAGCGAAGGCAAAACCATGAGGAGGAGGAGGAGGAGGAGGCAGAGCCCACATCTGGGCCTTGTGCTGCTTGTAGACTGTCACATGTCATCTTTTGCTCTCAGACCCGCTGGTCTACAACCTGGTCCTGTCTCCGGTCATCGACGGTGACTTCCTGCCAGACGAGCCTCATAATCTGTTCCACAACGCCGCAGACATCGACTACATCATTGGAGTCAACGACATGGACGGACACCTGTTCACTGCCTTAGATGTTCCTTCAGTCAACTCCGTGCTGGTGGACACCCCAGTGTGAGTCCAGGTCCTGATCAGTCTGTGAAGCATGCGGCGCATTAGCCTGATGCTGCAGGTTTTATCAGACCTCACTTCTCCCCTAACGTAGTGACGATGTGAAGAGGCTCCTGGGCTCCTACACGAAGGAGAAGGGCGTGGCTGGACTCAAGGACGCGTATTCTACCTATTCGTCAAACTGGGGCTCTAATCCCAGTCAGGAGACCATCAAGAAAACCATAGTGGACATCGGGACAGACTACATCTTCCTGGTTCCTGCACAGACGGCTCTCTACCTTCACGCCTCCAACGCAGCGTGAGCACATTTAACAACAGGAGTTTAATCTGTGTAATTTATCACAGCATTACTCCAGATAACATTTACTAGAAGCTGTGACAGTTTGACCAGACCCAAATATCAGAATAATAGAATATTAGAATAAAAACGTATCTGCTAGATCGGCTTTGTATTGCGTTTTTAGAGGAGTGTATTTAAAGACGACGATAACAGAACCAGAACCAGGACCGGTGACTGTTCGTGGGCCGGTCTCATGCCTGTGACCCTGAACATGCTTTGTGTTCTCCCACTTCGTCCCTCTGCTCTGATCCCAGAACGGGCAGAACCTACTCGTACGTCTTCAGTCAGCCCAACCGTATGGGAGGCCTGGGTCGGCCTCTCCCCGGCTGGATGGGAGCCGACCACGCAGACGACCTGCAGTATGTGTTTGGGAAGCCCTTCACCACGCCGCTGGGCTACTGGCCTCGCCATCGGGACGTCTCCCGCTACATGATCGCCTACTGGACCAACTTCGCCAGAACTGGGTATAAGTCTGCCTCAAGACAGAACATCCCAGAAAAAATTCAATTCATTCAAACTGTCTGATTTGTGCTTAATGTCCGCAGAGACCCGAACAATGGAGCGCTGAGTGTTCCTGTGACCTGGCCCGCCTTCAGCAGCGGAGAACGGTTTCTGGAGATCAATTCTAAGATGAACAAGGATTATGTCAGGCAGAAACTGAGGCTGCGTTATGTGCATTTCTGGACCAGTGTGCTGCCCAGTCTCCCCACAACCCTGTGAGGATGAAAGCATCACCTGCACTGGGAGAGAAATAAAATGAGCAATACAAACGTTCCTCCCTCATGTGTCGCAGACTATACTCACAATAACACACAAATGAAACATGTTTAAAATGCAATGATTCTGATTCATTAGTGGCTGAATATACACGTTGAAACCTAATGAGACAATAATGTCGCTCTAATCAGATTAATGTGGGTTTTAATAAAAGCATTACTGATAAAACGCCAGCAGGGGGCGCGAGCTGCCTGAGTCCACGAATACTGTTGGTTGGACGGTCCCGTTTGGAGCCTTTAGTGCTGATCCAGTAGAGGCCACAGGTAACTGGTCCTGCAGTGCTTTACTTCTAGGCACAAAACGAACTTCAACAAACTCAGGTCTCATTGTCTTCATTATTCTTTAAACACAATTAGGAGCAGCAATTAGTGTGCGAAGGTCTCAAGTCCAGTGTGCGTCTGGATAATTTGGTGCTTTTATTTTGGAAAACCCTTTGCACCCGCGCTGGTTGGCATCAACGTAACCTAGTAATGCGGTCTCCACGGCGCGCAGAGCAACCCGTCCAGACGCGCACGGTCACAGCATGAGCACCGGGAAGGCAGCGGCGCTGCTGGCGCTGGGAGCGGCCGCTCTGCTGCTCCTTCGAGCCGAACAACGCTCGGACTCGACGTGGACGCAAACGGAGGCGCTCGGGGCTGCGGGGCGCGCTCTGCTCTGCGCCATCGGCGGAGTGGCGCTGCTCGCTGCGCTCTGGCTCTACAGGCTGCTCTGGTGTCCGCTGGAGCTGCGCAGGGCGCCCGAGGACGTGGGCTACGTCCCCGAGGCCGGACGCACCCGAGCCCAGGCGGCGAACGACGTCCGGCGCAGGAGGAAGGCCGGAGACCTGCCTCCGGTCTACCCCAACGGCTGGTACCGAGTCCTGGACTCGCACATGCTGCGCAGGGGCGAGGTGAAAGGCGTCTCTGCTCTGGGTACGGTATGATCGGTGTGCGTGAAGCGTGCGTGCGTGCGTGCGTGCGTGCGTGGAGCAGCCCGACCACGCACCTCCTGCTCTGCTTCATCAGCTGCGCTCTTTAAAACTGGACGCTCTTACTTTGCTCACACCTGAAGGTGACAACAGTGACTGAGTGCGGATCATGACTCATGACTCAGTGATTGGTAAAGGTCAAAGGTCACAGGACAAGGGTTGCGCGAGGCATTTCCTGGTTCTAGATCAAACTTTGCTATTGATTTTAATTATGGCTTAAAATTTAACCCGATTACATCACGTCCACAGACGAGGTTTATGGGACATGAAATGTCAGTGGAGCAGTGAAACGTTTGCGTCCAACTTATTTAGTTATAAATCTCTCTAAACTGATTCAAGTGGGTTTATATTTACACCATTAAATTTAAATTGACCTTCATGCAGTGACCCTGGTGCTCGTCAGCTTCCTGCTTGTCTCAGCGTGAGGCTCTGAGGACACGAGGGCGACTGTGGGTTCTTAGCCTTCATGTGCAAACGTTAATACAATAATCAACGTTTCAGTGGCTTTAAGGTAACGGCTAACGGCTAGTTAGCGGGTCCGCTGACCTCTCACCTACTGTTCATCCACTCAGCAGCTCCTGCAGCAGGAAAGACCAGCGTTTCTCACACCGTATGTTTCTGTGCAGCAGCTCTGTTACAAGGTTTGAGTTCACATTTCACTTTGTCGTGTCCGTCTTGGTTCGCTGTGACGGGACTGTTTCATGTGTTCAGCGTTTATTTGAGTGAGTTCAAAACGGTTTCAAAGCACTTGTGGCGCTTTCATGTCTCCGTCACATCAGCCTCTAGAGAGCGAACGGTTGAAAGGTTTAATGGTGGAAAAAGATCTCAATCGATACAAAGAGACACCTGCTCTGAGTTTATGGTAATCCACAATTTGTTATTAATAAAATGTGAGGGTTGCAGCTGCATCTTGACATCCTTATTATCTGGTTATTATTATATTGTGTCCGAAGCGATCATGTGCAGACTGTATTTCCACGGACCCCTCCTCCCGTCCAGACCCACAGCCTCCGTCCGTACTGGTGTCCCATATTCAGCTGACCCAGTTCAACCCTTGGAATCCTCCAGGGTCTGCATCCTGCTGTGAACGGCTGCAGGGTCTTCTGAATGTTCTCTGCCGCCGTAGATTAAATTCTGCCCTGTGAGTCTTTTTCCATGTGCTGGCCTCGGCCCCCTGCTGTGGCGCTCTGCAGCGGACGGCTGTGCTGTGCTATGTCAGTAACTTGACGAGGCACCGTCGCAGCCGCTCCTCACGCTGCTAATCTGGGAGCAACCAGAAGCCGCAGGTAGCGATCCAGATGTTGAGCCACCCGCTTCGGATGTTATCAGCCATTACGAATGGGCTGATCAGAACTTATCAGCGCATTCGAATGGGCCAGTAGGTGCCTGCTCTGCCTCCTCGCGAACAGCTAACAGCTAGCTAAGTTGCTATGTTAAGCAGCTTTAGAGCTTATTGTGGTTAGGGTTAGGTCTGGATAACGGGTGGGGGTTCAGGTTACAGTTAGCTAACACAACACCGCTAGCTACTTGCTAAGTTATGCTCGCTAATAAATCAAAATCCAAAACTTCGATCTTCCCGTCGGAACAACAACCGCTCAACAGCGCCCCCACTGACTCTGCAGGTTAAATCATCCGAGCCGTGATCAACCTTACGGACATTGACAACGATCTACCGCACCTATTCACCGCTGCCAGCAGGTAGATGGGCACCTACCGGCCCATACGTATGGGCTGATAACCACTGATAATGACCATTGAATGGCGTGATAACGTCCGAAGCCGCTCGTTGAGCCAGGCTGCTTTGTTCCTGGTTCTTAAGGCCCTGATGAAGTCAGCGTGTGGTTCCATCGTCCTGACTTTGAGCCACCGTTTCTCACCTACAGCATACGCTGGTGTTTGCATGTCGGGGGTCCGAGTGTGGAGTGTTCGTATTTCACGACTGCTGCATTTTACCAGTCCACAGCCGCTGGTTAACAAACCTAAGCTGCACCATTCAACCTGCAGAGACGCTGGCTTTTCCTGGTGCATCCTCACTGGAAGCATTTACAGGAGGTGTTGAAACGTGCCCAGAGAAGCCGGCGGCTCAGTTAATGCATCCCAACGTCGTAGCTCCCCTTTCCTCCATATCACTGCTCCCTACGTTTGGCTCATTCATGCTGTAATGACTTCCAGGGGAGCAGCTGGCCGTGTTCCGAGGCCAGGACGGGGCGTCGTACGTGGTGGAAAGCTACTGCCCTCACCTGGGCGCCAACCTGGCGGTGGGAGGACGCGTGGTGGGGGGCTGCATAGAGTGTCCGTTCCACGGCTGGCAGTTCCAGGGCAAAGGAGGCAAATGTGTGAGGATCCCGTACGCTGACAAAGGTATGTGACCACAGGGGGGCTCCAGACCAGCAGTGACCAACGGGCTCGTTATCAAAGCGTGTTGATCATACAGTACATACATGTCTGATCCGCTCGGGGGCTTCAACCCTCTGAGGACTGTAAACGTGTGAGCGTCCGTGGTCGTTTTAGGAAACGAGATCAACGCGGTTCAGGGAACCTTTTTGACTTCCAGTGCCAGAGTTTGCCACGGTGCGCTGCTGGCCCAGCTGCGAGGTCAACGGCCAGATCCTGATTTGGTTTCACTGTGATGGAGGAGAACCTCAGTGGGCCGTTCCAGAGCAGCAGGAGATCACGGAGGGCCGGTGGGTCTATCGAGGCAGGACCGAGCACTTCATTAACGCTCACATAGAGGTGGGTGCACGCGGCCGTGGATGCGCTCGGTGCGGACAGTTTATACATGCAGACACACAGAGGAGAACGGGTCCAGAGAACGGGTCCAGAGAACGGGTTATAATAAAGGGTTCTAAGAAAGGGTCCTGAGAACAGGTCCAGAGAACGGGTTCTAAGAAAGGGTCCTGACAACGGGTACTAAGAAAGGGTTCTGAGAACGGGTCCTGACAACGGGTCCAGAGAACGGGTCCAGAGAACGGGTTATAATAAAGGGTTCTAAGAAAGGGTCCTGAGAACGGGTCCAGAGAACGGGTTCTAAGAAAGTGTCCAGAGAACGGGTTCTAAGAAAGGGTTCTGATAACGGGTCCAGAGAACAGGTTCTAAGAAAGGGTCCTGAGAACGGGTCCAGAGAACGGGTTCTAAGAAAGGGTCCAGAGAACGGGTTCTGAGAACAGGTTCTAAGAAAGGGTTCTGAGAACGGGTACAGAGAATGGGTTCTGAGAATGGGTCCTAGAGAACGGGTTCTAAGAAAGGGTTCTAAGAAAGGGTCCTGAGAACGGGTTCTAGGAAAGGGTCCTGAGAACGGGTTCTGAGAATGGGTTCTAAGAAAGGGTCCTGAAAACAGGTCCAGAGAACAGGTTATAATAAAGGGTTCTGAGAACGGGTCCAGAGAACAGGTTCTAAGAAAGAGTCCTGAGAACGGGTCCAGAGAACGGGTTCTGAGAACGGGTCCAGAGAACGGGTTATAATAAAGGGTTCTAAGAAAGGGTCCTAAGAACGGGTCCAGAGAACGGGTTCTAAGAAAGGTTTCAGAGAACGGGTTCTAAGAAAGTGTCCAGAGAACGGGTTCTAAGAAAGGGTTCTGATAACGGGTCCAGAGAACAGGTTCTAAGAAAGGGTCCTGAGAACGGGTCCAGAGAACGGGTTCTAAGAAAGGGTCCAGAGAACGGGTTCTGAGAACAGGTTCTAAGAAAGGGTTCTGAGAACGGGTACAGAGAATGGGTACAGAGAATGGGTTCTGAGAATGGGTCCAGAGAACGGGTCCTGAGAACGGGTTCTTAGAAAGGGTCCTGAGAACGGGTTCTGAGAATGGGTTCTAAGAAAGGGTCCTGAGAACAGGTCCAGAGAACGGGTTATAATAAAGGGTTCTGAGAACGGGTCCAGAGAACGGGTTCTAAGAAAGGGTCCAGAGAACGGGTTATAATAAAGGGTTCTGAGAAAGGGTCCAGAGAACGGGTTCTGAGAATGGGTCCAGAGACCAGGTTCTAAGAAAGGGTCCTGAGAACGTGTTCTGAGAATGGGTTCTAAGAAAGCGTCCTGAGAACAGGTTCTAAGAAAGCGTCCTGAGAACGTGTTCTAAGAAAGGGTCCTGAGAACGGGTCCTGATCCCTTTTTCCCTGAAGGAGATTCCTGAGAATGCAGCAGACATCTCTCACCTCGCTCACCTCCACACTCCGGGCTTCGCTAGTGGAGTCGATCTGCGCTTCACCAACAGCAAAACCTGGGAGTTTTTGAGACACGACTGGAAGGTGGGAAGCGTGTTTATTGTGGAGGGATTAGGAACGTGCGTGCGTGCGTGCGTGCAGCTGTTCAACATGCAGGTGTCTCTGGCAGGTTCGATGGGAACCGGAGTCGGAGCCCAACAAACATTGCTCCCAGATGTTTGTGAAACATGCTTTGACTGTGTTTGGATTTCACTGGCCTCTGCTGGATGTTCATGTCGTGGCCAGACAGGTGAGGTTACCATAGCAACAGCGATTACACGCTGATTGGACTTCTAGGCGATCACACATTGGTGAGGTGTGCGTGCGTCTCAGGTGGGGCCGGGCGTGGTGTTCCTGAGGTTCGACCACCGCTTCCTGGGCCGAGGGGTCATCATGCACTGCGTGACCCCCGTGGAGCCTCTGCTGCAGCTGGTCTCCCACACCATGTTCTACCAGGCTAACATCCCGTCAGTGGTGCCCAAGTTCATCCTCAGAATAGAGTGCGTTCAGGTGAGTCTTCGTCTCCTCAGTCGTAGTCAGAACGTGTTAACTGTGGGAATGCTCGGCTCCTCCACACCGAGCCTCAGTGTGTGAAGCGCTCCCACTGCTGTGGGTGAAGCTGCCTCCAGACGTCGTCACACAAAAGGTGTAAATCATCCTCATTAAACCTGATAATTAGTTGTGGTGAGGTGAAAAACATGCTTTCTGATTTACTGAATGAAGAAGAGAGAAGCGGCTGATTTGGCTCATGGGGGAGAAGCGTGTAATGAAGGGCAGCGTGTTTAATGGCAGCGCCGCCGGGCGCCGCTCGCTTTGAACGCTTCCGCCGCCGACCGCATGCGGAGCCAAATGTCAAAAGTCAGCAGCTGATGAAGGAAGGGTGACATTTGAGCACCCCGTGAGTTATTATACGGCCTTTCAGTGAGTTCACATCTACGCCCCGACTCTGAGCCCAGAAATAAAACACAATGTAAGTTATTGTCTTCACCAGGGTTCCTCTGTGTTCTGTTTCTTTGGATCTAGTTTGAGCGAGACGTGATGATCTGGAACAATAAGAAATACGTGTCGCAGCCTCTTCTAGTGAAGGAAGACGCCGCCATCCTGAGGCACCGGCGCTGGTTCAGTCAGTTCTACAGTGAGAACAGTCCGCGCCTGCGACACCAGCGCCGCTCTTTGGACTTTTAGAACCTCGGACGGATCCGACTGCACGTGCTGAACCAGAGAGCTGGTTTGTGTTTTAAAGCCTAAATATGCTGAATTTAAAATCTCCCATTTAGAGTCGTGTGTTCAGTGCGTTCAGTCTGTGACAGTTTGATGAATCAGAACGAGTGCTAATCGTAAACAATACAAAGATTGATGCCGACTTTGCCTTTAAATCCCACATAGTGTCAAAACACTTGTGACTTTATGGTGTGATTATGTGGTGTTGTGGCTCAGCCTCCTCCTCACCAGAACAACACGTGCTAGTTGGGAACAAAGCTCATGCTGATGTTGCTATGGTGACCTTCAACAGACAATAATTCTCAACTTTATGTTCAGTCTTAAGATGAGCCCTAAGAAAAGCTGATGAGCCCTGACGTTTGTTTCTCGGTCAGAGATGATGCTGAGCTGACGTGTCTAATATTATATTATGTGACAAACCGGTCCTAAACTGATGATTCACTGTAATCTGCAAACACTGGCCTAGTTCCTCAACATTAGCATCCATTTGAAGTGGTGTTTGTGTCCACCTGATGCTAGCAGCTCCAATTTTAGCTCGGTTCCTCCTTCCACCAACTTCTGAGTAAAGTGTTCAGCTGCAACGATGCCAATAATCTAAAAACAAAAAGAAAGGAGTTTAAATCTCTCTCTGCATGTTAAGTCTTAAACACTGATTGTCCAAAGCAAATGATCCCAACATGCTGCACTTTTCTATCCACTCTCAGGAGAAACACTCACTCCTTCACGTGTATGAAGCCTTTTCTGGCCCGACTGCACATAAAGTAATATTAAGCACTTTGAGGACATTTCCACCTGCTGCACATGGTTGAGTCATTCCTGACTTGGTCCCTGCGGGCGGTTTGTTAAAGGTTCCCGTGCTGCCTGTTTGTTTGCCTGTGGTGCTCAGTGATTTCTGTTAAACAGTCGGTGGTCGAGGAAGCAAATAAGCAGCAAATGAATAAAGAAGCACTTTCTTTAAATATCAGATGAAGTCTCTCCTCAATATTAACATGTGTTTTTGTAAGTGGCTAATCTACATATGTTTATTTAAATAAGCAGAATAAATGTGTCTGATCTGCTCTAATGCGTTTGCTCATGCATTTCTTAACTGGCGAAAGCTTTGCTTTGCACTGAATAGGTTAGTGTGTTAAATTGAGTGGAACGGTGGAACGTTGGAACGGTGGAACGCTGCTCCACTTGGCCAGTGGCGCCTCTCCAGGCCGCGCTTCCTGCTCCGCTTATCTGGCAACGCGCTTATCTTATCTGGGTTCAAGGTGGAAGAGAGGTAAACGCCAGCATTCATTCCACAAGGAACCACGCTGGGATGAGGGACTGTGCGGAGCTGGTTCTGAAGGATGTCTGAAGGCGTCGGTCTGGAGCAGAAGCACATGTCTGCTGCAGAGGAGCCTGTCGTTTTATACACAGCAGGAGCAGAACAGCAGCCGCTGCTGCAGCACAAACATCAGGACGGCCACAGAGCACACACGCACACAGCGACAGATGGCTCCGACCCAAAGACATCTGCTCAACAGGCTCCGGACCCGGCTCCCGGGGATCAGCCCGGCTGCAGTGGAGGCGGCGCTCGGCACCAGTGCCCCGTCTGCACGGAGCCGCTGGGCTCGCGTGGCGACTTCGCCGTCACCTTACTTCACTGCAGGCACGCGCTGTGCCACCACAGCACCGCCGGCATCATGAGCCGGGCCCGCGACCCGGGCCGGCTGCGGTGCCCGCTGTGCCGTCAGACCACCCCGTACCCGCAGTGGGAGATAAGGAGGCTTCAGGAGGAGTCCTACGGCAGCAGTGTGCACGAGCCGGGACCCGACCCACGCCCCGGCCCGGCTCCTGGCCCGGAGCCCGGCCCGGCAGCACCGCTCTGCTGCTTCACACGCCTCGTCAGCGGACCGGGCCCGGTGCAGCGAGGTCCTCTGTGCGTTTCTGTCTCCGTCGTGCTCCTCCTGCTCGCTCCACTTCTGCTGCTGCTTTACTTTTCCCTAAACAGTAAATGAATGAAGGACCTGAACAGGAAGTGGGTAACGCTGCTGTCAATCATCTTCACATTCGCCTCTTAGTCCTTTCGTTTCCTCTGGGTGAATAAAGCTGTGTAATGGCTGAAATGTCTTTGACCTGTTGTCCAGAAGGTCGTTGCGTAACATTCCTACAGAATGAACAGGTGCCGGCTCTTATCGGGCTGATAGGGCTTTGTAGGGTTTAGTTCTGTGGAACCTGTGACTCAGGTTCTGGCTCTTTATTGACCTGCTGCATAGTCTGAGCAAAACAAAGACGCTTTTTCTCTTTAAATGGAACTAATGAAGGAGACGTGAACCTACAGATGAGACTAAATGTCCTGAAAAGCAGCTGAGTTTATGAACCTACAGAACAAACACAGTAACGATAACTGGATCATATGTTACTGTGGAGCGGGTCCACTGGTGCAGTCATGGGCGCATGTTCACACTGGTGTGTTCAGTGGTCTCTGATCAGAGCTGCAGCCCTGCAGGAGCATGGTGGGAGTCTGTGTTCTCTGCAGCATGAATACTTCAGCTCGGCACTGGGGCAAACAAGAACTGTGTGGGTTCACGCATGTATAATTTATGCGAGGACTTCACACTACACGAGAAACACATCAGATAGACAGACATCCATCTGCAGATGACTCACGGAGGGAGCGCTCTTCAGCTCTTCATAGCAGAGCGTGGTCCCGTTCAAACGGGCCCGGTCCATTCTGGAGATTCTGACCCAACCATCAGGTCACAGCGGCTGTTTGTTAGAGCTCCGTGTGACTGGTTCAGTGAGTGTGAGGAGCCTGATACCGTGTCTGATTATTATTATTATTCAGTCCAATGCTTTGGGGTTTTTGAAATGAAACAAGTGCTTTGTCTTGATTTAATCCTTAATTTTAAGACCAAGAAGAGAAAAAACTTTATCGGCACTAAAACAACAAATCATGCACGTTGTGAAAGCTCACTGAATGTTGGTAGAGAAGCTCCTCACGTTGAGCTTCAGGCTGCACACACAGCCTCCACCTCGCTGCAGAGACTGAGTGGGTGAAGCTTGTGTGTTGTGTGCGTGGGAGGACAGTGTGTGTGAGTGCATGAGTGTGTGTAAGAACTGCAGCCGTCTCCGCTGCTCGCCTGCTTCAGCATCAAGTCCTCATACGGCGTCGACATCGGATCAAACACAGCCAACTGCCCGTTTTAGAGCGCTCCATCTTCTGTGATGAGAGGAGCCGAGGACGCAGCTGAAACGAGCCGCTGGTTCTGCTCCACTCGTCTCCCTTTGGTGCCTCCTCCTGTCTGTGGCTGGAACCAGAACCGAGCCTCTGAGCTGCTAACGTGGCGCCTACTCAGCAGAATGACATGAATCCAGTGACTGTGGTGAAATCCGTTTGAATCGTACCGGGAAACAGCCGACGTGCGTTGATTTCTTCAGCTTGTGATTAATTCATTCGCTCGCTGCTACACACACAGACACACACTGTTGTGTGATTTATAATTCAGAGCAGCGTTCAATCATTTCACTGGCCTCGTTTAACAGCCTTTAAATGCAGAAATGTTTGAGCTTCGATCTTTGAATTAACGCTAACATAAAAATACATCATTAATAATTAAACTCGCGTCATGGTTATTAGTCACTAATATCTTGGTCGTTTCCTCGAGGTTTTGTGGTGAAGGAACCGTCTTCTTGCCACTCAATATTTGAATAGAAAACCATGCGCGCGTCCGAACGCGTGCGTCTGTTGTAAGAGACGTTGTTTCCTAGGCAACCGGGAGGTTGATCCCGCTCGTGTTCTCGGCTGATGATGCTCCCAGCAGCGACTTAAACTCTCCAACGCGTCGTCCGCCGCAGTTTATTCTGACTTTGGAATGCGGGTCCGTCCACGCGACGGCAGCTACAGAAAAACCTCTGACGTCACATCAACTCTGACCCGAAACCCGTTAGATTCACATCATCACACTCCTCTTCTCCTCCATCTGCTCCTGAGTCATCGGGGGATTTTGGGGGAAATGTTCCACAACCGTCTGGTCCTCGCTTCACACGCATCGCATCACGTGCATTAACACAAGCCAAATATGAATCTGATTTAAATTCACCTATTTGTGTTCTGCATTAACTTCGGGCTGCGACGGTCGAACCTTTGTGTATTGCGTGGAACACAGTGATCGAGTGTATTGTGACACATGTATTTTTCAAATCGCCTTCTGCTCCTCGGCAGCAATAGCGCAACACGCAAAACCCAGAGTGGGGCGCTGATACGGCGGGAGCGCGCAGCACCACTGCGGCGCGCAAGCACAGCTGCCAGCACCACGGACAGCAGCCGCTGCGCCCACAGTGACCCGCCCGACGCGCGTGGACCGGTGTGCGGAGCCGGAGGAAGCGACGGCGACCCACCCCGAGGACGAAGCCGGGACTCGCTCTTTGTTCGGAGCTCGGGACCGTGCGTGTGAGCCGCTCTGCAGAGGGAAGCGATGCTGCTGGACTCCCCGCTTTACAACCTGCCGCTAATGTGATGGTGCAGATTCCTGCGCATTGCACATAAAACCACCCATTTTCAGTGCCGTCCTCCCCCTCGGCCCCCTCTCTCTCTCTCTCTCCTCGCTCGCTCGCTCGCTCGCTCGCCACCCACCTGGGTCGTGTCTGCAGCTTTGAGTGCTGCCGTGCTGCCGCTCAGAGGCTGCTCGAGCCGACCCGCTGCCGGGGAGAGAAGCGTCCGGGCTGCGCTGCGCCGTCTGCGCCACACGATGCGTCTGTTTCTGCTGGCGGTGCTCCTGTGGTGCTCGTGCGCGCGGGCCGGCTGCGAGCCGAAGACCGTGAACATCGGGGCGGTGCTGAGCCAGAAGCGGTACGAGCAGGTCTTCAAGGATGCGGTGACCCAGGCCAACCAGGTCTACGGCAGGGACAAATTCAAGCTGACCGCCATCTCCGTAACGCACAAGCCCAACGCCATCCAGATGGCTCTGTCCGTGTGCGAGGACCTCATCTCCAGCCAGGTACCTCTCTGCGCCTCTGCATGGACCCGTCACATTACACTCGTCTTCGTCTTCAGGCGACGGCTCATAACTCACGTCACGTGCACACCTGCACCACACCGCGTTTGTCGCTGTAGAGAGCGAGTCACGGTCAGTGTTTTCTCACTTCAGCGCAACCGTTCATTTGACTCCAGCCAAGATCCATTCAGCTTAAAGCACCGAAACTCTGAGACCAAAGCCAAAGTACACGGTGGCCATTTGCCCAGTTTGCCTCCATTCTACGCCGTCACAC
>NC_040892.2:742500-762500 GCF_900634795.4 Betta splendens | reverse complement strand
GAGACCAAGGTGAGACGCTGCCTCCGCCTTCACCTCCTTGCGGCCCACAGGTCTCGTGCGTGACCTCCCTTCCTTTCTGTTGTGTGGCCACATCTTTCTCACCACTGTGTGAACATTGGCTAACATTCCTGAAGACATCTACAGCGTCTAATGTGGTCTAATCTGACGAGAGTTTGTACGTTTATTTGCTCATCTTCACGTTGCTTTTCGCCATAGTCCAGATAATCCAGTGTCTATCCACATTAGGAGCCAAATAGTGGACTTTAACACGGGGCTTTGCAAACCATCACTGACTGCGCGTCTGAGGAGACGCTGGCGGTGGCGTAGCTGAGTGGCAGGTGTGGCGCTCTCATCTTCCTCATGCTGCTGATGCATGGGGTCTAAGTGGAGCTCTGAGCGGTGTATGTGGGTCAGAGAAACGCTGATGTTCTTTGAGCATAAACAGACTTAAGACCTCACTGATGCGTGGCCGTCAGAGCGCGAGCGGGACAAACAAGCGCTAATAAGACCAAATGACCCGGGGACACGATGCTTCCTCAGTACTGCCTCACTCGTCTGTCTCTGGAGATCTCAGCTTTAATTATGTGGCAGGATGTTAAAGAGTCCTGATTCAGATTTAATTAAATCAAAAAGCCTGAATATGACAGACACGAAGGCATGTGCTGTTAAAGTGAGAGGCGCTCAGATTAGGTGAGTAGGATCAGCATCCAGGCGTCTAAATTAATCCCACTAACATCTGTGCAGCTGAAACACTGACTCTGACAGTGGAACCGTGTGCTGACTCACATCCTGCTCTATAAGAACCGTATCAAAGCCTTTGATGAGAACCAAATGATTTCTATGTTCACATAATCTGACTTTGGATCCCATTCAGGCTGATGCTGCAGCGATCCCTCTCACATCAGGCTGTAATTGTGTCTATATTTAGCTGTGACTTCAGGCCACTTCAAGATTTTCTATGACTGTAAACATGATTCATTTAATAATCTCGCCAACGCAGCAACAACTGAACTGAAAACAAAGTTACGCAATCAATATTCTGCTTTTGTTTCTGGTCAACAATCTGCAAACAAGAAGAAACTTCACTTTGAGTCTAAAATGTTCCACCACTGAGCCTCAGACTCTGGAGGAGCTCCAGCTGCTGCTGAACCTTGGAATCTTACCTTAAAACGGTTGGAAATGAAACGTGAATGAATAAAAAAGAACAACATTCACTCTCAAACGCAACTCTGAAATCAGATTTTTTAGGTATGTACTCAAGAGGAGTTTACTTGTTGCCCTTTAATTTGTCACGTTGCTGTGATTTGAAGAGGAGGAAGGTGTTTCTGGTATTTTTAGCTTCCAAGCCAGTGGTTGTTGTTGTTGTTGTTGTTGTTGATGTCCAGGTCACGTGATGACGGGATCCTTGTCACCACCCGTCACAGACTCCGTCTGAGCACAAACCTAGCAACACTGCGTGAAATATTAATGTTTGACAGAGGCTACAAAAATAGAGCACTCAAAAAACGCCTGCGTCGCTTCAACAACACACACGTTGGATTCTGTAGTCTTTAGAATTTAAATAGCCGTGCGACGGTGCAGGATGTTCTGGGCTGCGGCGCTGCTCGGCCCGTGTTGGTGAAGTCAGTCCCAGGCTGCGCTGAGGTGTGAGGAACGCTGCCAAGCAGAGCGATGCGGACGCTCCAAAATGGCAGACCTCAGGTCAGCGGCCCGTTTCCACGTGAACCGCCCACGTGCAGCAGACAGCGAACCCGCAGACGATAACTGGACCTTTGTTCTGTAGGCTCAGAGCTTTTAGCTTCATGGTGCTTGTTTTGTGAGACACTCTGCAGGTCAAACACTGGACGATCATTACGTCTCATTAAACTGCTGTGTTGATGGAGTTTGTTGCTGTTTAAGGTTGGGCAGAACCTTTGCTTCATTCACTGCAGCTGAATTGCTTGAATGCGATCTATTTTTCAGCCTTTCAGGGTTTTGTGAACAGTGAGCTCTGATGTTCTTTGCGAGCCCCGCTGTTAAAGATCCCAGTTTGAAGCAGAAAAGTGGAGATTTGTTGGAATGCTTTACTGCCCTCCATTTTCAACTGTTTATAATATTTTTCTGTGTCTGCATATTTTCTCTGTGCACATTACTCATCAGAATAAAAAAAGGAACTATGAAAACCTCGACCAACTGTCCTATGACAACAAGCGAGGACCTAAGGTATATTTGCATGGTCAATGCACGCCGCCCACCAACTTTCCAAACGTAGCAACTAGAAACCAGCCCAAACCAGTCACCAGCCGACCCAGAACTGTCCCTCTCTTGGTAGCACGTGTTTCTTTCTTTTTTACTTTGAGACATTTCCCTATGATTTCAATGAAGAATGATTTTGCTATGAAAGTCTATAATTTTTCGGTCATTTTCGGAACGAGAACCTGATTAGTACCGAGCGCCTCGCTTTTATCATTTTCATTTTCTCCTTAATAAAGGAATGCATGTACTGAGAACTCACACGCACACGCACGCACGCACACACACACACACACACACACACACACACACACACACACACACTCACACTCACACAGAAATGAGTTTGCAAGTCCATTCCTCTGTGGAGAACCGCAGACTGGGACCAGAGCCTTTCCGATGCTACTTGCTCCTGTTCTGTAGCACATCCCTAATTCTCAGCAGTTTTTGTTGGGGGAGAACGTCCCCTCACCCCCTCACCCGTTTTTGGTTACTGGTTGCATTGACCTTCTTCTTCCCCCTACCTAACACATGCACGTCCTTCTTTGGAGCCTTGATAACCCTCAGTTTGCATGCAGACAAATGCAAAAGTTTTTTTTCCCTTCAAGCTTTTTTTTTGGTTCAGCCGGTTCCCCTGGATCGCTTTCCTTTTTATCACTCAAACAAACTTGACCAAGCTCAAAACAAGCAGGTAAAGCGGCAGCATGGTGTCTGATGCAGGCAAAGCTAGCGGGCTTGACCTTTACCTATGCCTCGATCACAGGCAGAGAAAGTCCTCCAGTTCAGCCAGGAGACTAACTTAACTGCCCTGCTGCTGGAGGCCAAAGAGCTGGAGGCCCGGGTCATCATCCTGTCCGCCAGGTAGGACTCATGACAAACACCAGCTTCACTTACCGCACACCACAGGACTCGTAATAGGCATCCAGCTGCATTAATAGAGATGCATGTTAAGTTGAGGCACATTTGTTCAAACTCCGTCTGACTGTTGTTTACGTGGAGCTCATGTGCAAAACCAGGCTGAAAATCTAGCACTGAAGGCAAAAGGGGCGGCACGGTGGTGCGGTGGGTAGCACTGTCGCCTCACAGCAAGAAGGTTCTGGGTTCGATTCCCGGAGGCGACCCTGGCGCCTTTCTGTGTGGAGTTTGCACGTTCTCCCCGTGCTTGCGTGGGTTCTCTCCGGGTTCCCCGGCTTCCTCCCACAGTCCAAAGACGTGCATTACACCCTGGACTGGGTACACCCTGGACTGGTGACCCGTCCAGGGTGTACCTGCCTCTCGCCCGTAGCTGGGATAGGCTCCAGCACCCCGTGACCCCGCACTAGGGAGTAAGCGGTTAAGAAAATGGATGGATGGATGAAGGCAAAAGGGCCTCAGGCAGGTGATTTAACAGAGCAAACCCCTGAATATACAGCGTCAGCAACACCCAAGCAACTGCTCTGACATGTCAAGATCCTCACAACACAATGCCAAACTCCACCAACACGGCTCAATAATAAAAGCCCAGCTGGCTTCAGTCCTGGTGCCATAAACTTCCTGTGGATTTGATGCACTACAGCAGAAAAGCATGAGAACAATACACAATGCTACTTTATCATAGGACTCCGTTCAAACTCTGTGTTTGTCGTCCATTGCAGACACTGGGTTTCAGTATTTAATTTAACACATACAGTTTATTTTAAAGGCTGAGCCATGAACTAACTGCAGTCATTGTACAAAAGGTAGTCCTAGTAATAAAAGCTCTTTTTGTATGTTCAGTCCTGTGTTTGCTTTGAGCAGCTACTGTAACAATCAACTCAACATGCTGTGATTTCAAACGCTTGTGTTTTATTATCCGCACCACAAACCCCAGCGAGGAAGACGCTGCTGCCGTGTACAAGGCCGCCCGCTTCCTCAACATGACGGGCTCCGGCTACGTGTGGCTGGTGGGCGAGCGGGAGATGTCGGGTAAAGCCCTGAGCGAGGCCCCGGACGGTGAGTGCGTCCGCGTTCACCACAGGCCCGTCTCCGCGCGCAGGATTAGACGGATTAACGTGATTAAGCACATGCTGGAGCTGCTTGTTCTGTGTTGAGCATTTACACACTGAAGGTTTAAATGTTTAACTGTGGTGTGAGCCTGCGCTAATCCTTTAAACGTCCTCATTGTTCCACTCTGCCACATTAATGTCCTGCTTTGGAGTGAATTACAGAGGGAGAGTCCTGCAGCAGACGACTGAAGCCTTTGTTCTCTGTAGTCACACAATCTGTCGCTTTCTTGTCACAAAGATTCAGCGTCTTCTTCCAGCAGCTTTCCAGGAGTCAATCAGACAACTTAGTCTGAGGGTTCTGTTGTTTGATGTTGTGTGGAGTAGAGGGAGGAAAAGGTCGCCCTCGACACCAGCAGACTGACCGCGTTGGTTTCTACTGCCTTATTATATAATTTATAGGTGTGGATATTTTGCTGAGATCAATGGAGCAGCTGATGTGTGACCTTTACTCTGTGTGAACGATGGGGCTGTTTCCACACTGTGTTGCAGAAGGATCCAGGGAGGCTACGGTTCACTCAGGTCAGTGACTGATGTTGTTTGAACCGCCCACAGGTCTGATCGGCCTGCAGCTGATCAATGGCAAGAATGAGTCCGCCCACATCAATGACGCGGTTGCTGTGGTGGCGCAGTCCATCCAGGAGCTGTTCGAGAAGGAGAATATTACAGAACCTCCAAGAGGATGTGTGGGCAACACCAATATCTGGAAGACAGGACCGCTCTTTAAACGGTAAGATGAGAGTGAGGTTTTCCAACCACGAGAACACTGTGTACAAATGAAACTAGGGAGCTTCAAATGACCCATATAGCATCTGATGCAGTGGCTGTGACAAAAACAGCATTAACGGCATCATCATCATCATCGTCATCGTCATCTCGGCTGAACAGCTCCAGCTTTGCCTCATTCACCCCAGTCTCTGGTATATGAATATGTCATCGCACCATGTGCCGAGGGCCCTGTAGAGAATTATACACAATAACATGCTCTGTTACACTCCTAATTGATGATACACAATGTCCATGCATGACCACACATGCACTCATCCCCATGTCTAATTGTTTTTATCTGCAGGGTTCTGATGTCATCTAAATACCCCGAGGGTCTCACAGGGCGAGTGGAGTTTAACGACGACGGCGACAGGAAATACGCTCACTACAGCATCCTGAACTACCAGAAGAGTCGGCTCATTCAAGTGGGCATTTACAACGGAACCCAGGTAGACGCTGCTCTAATAGGTCACCGCTTTTGATGCAGCACTGATTCTCAGAGTTGGCTTTTATTCTGGCTGATATGGAAATAATAATGAGCACTGTAGACATTATTATTATTATTTATTGTTATTGCCATTATTGTTTTTATTGTCATAATGAGAGCAAACTGACGGACAGACGAGTGAGTGACAGTTCGCCTCTCCGGCCGCTGGGGGCGTCCGTCCTCCCGGTCTGTCCCGTCTTCTTCGTTGGTGTAATCACGTCGTTAGTACCACCTGTGTTGTCTTGTGTTTCAGGTCCCAGTGTTCGTGTGAGTGAGGTTTGTTTTATGTGATTCGTATGTTCGTCGTAAGGTTTTATTTTCATCCCTGCTCCTAGTTTAGTTTTCTCTCACCGGTTCTTGTTGCTGCTAGTGAGTTTCCGTCATAGCAGCTGCATAGGTTCGCTAACCAAAAGGCGCGTGGTTGTGTGTTTTTTCATATTTTGTGTTCTTCATTAAATCACTAGTATTTCGTCGTTGTCTCATTTTCCCAGTTTGCAGTATTTTCTGGCCCCAGCACCTTTAACACTCCAAGGGACCAGTGTTGTTAGTTCAGTTAGTTAGTGTTTGGAACACAATGCTGAGTTGCTGATGTGTTACTATTTGTGTGCAAGATGAATGTACTAACTGTTTGATTTATTAGTATATTTTATTATTTTTAAATTTTTGTGGTTCATATAATTACACTTCCATCAGGCATGAACCTAATATTAACTGACAAGGCACAAAATAAACTGATCCGCGACCGTTGGTTCCATTATTAAAACATCTCATAAGAGCATAGTTTCCTCCTGAAGTAATGTTATGGGTGACATAACCACAGGTGATTTGATGCATTGTCGTCAAGGGACTTATTACTTATGCTGCTGGTAATGACTACAGCACATGATGTAGTAAGCATTTATCTATGTTGACTGTTACAATAATATTTTGTGCATCAGGACAGCAGCAGCAGTGCAAACTGTAAGGACCAGCACCTCCGTAGGTGTTATTGTGATAAATTCTTATAATCCTCAGGTATGATGCATAAGTTAAAGGTCAGTGCAACAAATGAAGGAAACGAGTAGTGGTTATATAAAGCTGACTCATTAGTGACGCTCCCCCACAGTGCTGGAGCCTCCTCAGCACCTTTAACACTGTGTGTGTGTGTGTGTGTGTGTGTGTGTGTGTGTGTGTGTGTGTGTGTGTGTGTGTGTGTGTGTGTGTGTGTGTGTGTGTGTGTGACCCCTGTAGGTGGTAATGAACAATCAGCGCAAAATCATCTGGCCTGGGGGGGAGACTGAGAAACCACAGGGCTTCCAGATGTCCACTCGGTTAAAGGTAGGCTGCTTCACATCGGAGCAGACCTGAGCTGACGTCCTCCTTTTGGACAGTGCACTAACATTTGTTTCTCTGAGGGGAGTGAACTCCATCTATGCTCGTGAAGGCAGTTTTGATGAATCTGCTATGACTTTTATCACTTCACATTTGTCTTAGGCCCAGAAAAAAATACCAGCCCTCTGTATCCTTGTCAGTTATTTTTACATTCATCTGTTGGTTTCCGTGTCCCTGTGTGTTTTGTGTATCTGCTGGGTTTGTCCAAACATTTTACTTCTTCTTTCTGCAACACTCTGCAGTCCCTCTGGATCGATGTGATCCAGTTCTGACTGTGGGGTAAAACGCGTTCTGTCTCGTCTGTTGTAGATAGTGACGATACACCAGGAGCCATTTGTGTATGTGAAACCCACAATGCTGGATGGAACATGCAAGGAGGAAATGACTTTAAATGGAGTCTTAATTAAAAAGGTTATCTGCACTGGGCCCAATGAGACCATCCCAGGTAATACATCAGGGATGTTTCTGTTATCACTGTGCTTTTACTGCATCTGCCAGACTCCCACAGGAGATGCCTTACATACAGTATACTGTAGACGCAGCACAAGCAGTAGGTATCTGCAGTGTGTGTGTGTGTGCGTGCGTGCGTGACATCTTTGGTGAGAGTGCACCGCGTGGCACATTTCAGCATTTAAACAGTCAAACATCATCTTCTGAGACAGTGTAACTTACAGCTGTGGTTGGTTTTGTTGCAGGGCGTCCAATCGTACCTCAGTGTTGTTATGGATTCTGCATTGATCTGTTAATTAAGTTGGCCATGACCATGAACTTTACCTACGAGGTGCATCTGGTGGCTGATGGGAAGTTTGGAACACAGGAGAGGGTCAGTTTTACATTATCAGCCATGAGTCACAGTTTTGTGTGTAACATTGGAAGGTTCATAATTGAAGTAATATTAGCTTTAAGTGACTACTGGGAGCTTTTTCTATACCATTGCTTCAGCTTTAAATCCACTGTCAACCTGAAGCCTTTAATAGAAGGTGGGCAACAAACAATGAGCAGGACCTCACAAAGCAACCTCAAATCATGGGACTGTGGATTATACAGAATTTACAGCTGTTACACAATTAGACCCTGTCTGCATCATCATACATATATAATAATTCATAGAAGACAACCCTGTGTTTCCACAGCACCAGATGTGTCAATACAAGACATCTGGATCTGGGTTTATAGCTGCCTGCAGCATTCGTCTAACCTCCCAAGGTCACGTTACTGTTCCTCAGTGGTTCTGTAGTATATGACAAAAAGAAAGCTTCTGTCCTGACAGGGTGGTTTTGACCCACGAGGGGTTTTGTCTTTGAACATGTCAAATAGGACACGACTCGCCACAACAAAATGTCATATCAGCATCAGTTATATTTATCTTGACATTGCTCCACTTTAGGAGTTTGCAGGCCACAATGTTCACATTTAGCTTTTCCCAAACATACAGTATGTAACAGCAAAAGACCCTCATCTTCATTCAAACAAGACTCTTATTTCACAGGTCTCGCTCTGTCTAGCGATCCAACAAGCCTCCTACGAGGAATCCTCACCTGGTGTGTGTTTATCAAAGCCAGAGGTCCAGCCTCAATAACAGCAGCATTACTGGCTCATATGGACTAAAACCTATTTTCACACAAAATGAAACTAGGAATGTTATGAACACAGCTTTGTACAGTGATGGTTTTATTTATTGAGTCAGTTGCATCTGAAGGCAACACAAAGAGCGTTTCAGAGACGTGAAACTTGCCAAGCATTCGTATCCCCACTAGATTTAACCCAGATCCTTGAAGCGGGGAAGCATGATGTGGTGCAGCAGGTTGGTAGAGCAGCTGATTCTCATGTTAACACCTTTTCTTTTGGGACCCCAGGTAAACAACAGCAATAAGAAAGAGTGGAATGGCATGATGGGAGAGCTCCTGGGGGGCCTGGCTGATATGATCGTAGCCCCACTGACTATAAACAACGAGCGAGCCCAGTACATAGAGTTCTCCAAACCCTTTAAATACCAAGGCCTCACCATTCTGGTCAAAAAGGTAAAGAGCACCAATCATTTCCCTTTTCTCCAGATGCTTTTGAGCAAATCTTTGAGCAGCTTTGCTTCGTGTTTTAGGAAATCCCTCGCAGTACACTGGACTCGTTCATGCAGCCGTTCCAGAGCACGCTGTGGCTGCTGGTGGGTCTGTCGGTGCACGTGGTGGCGGTGATGCTTTACCTACTAGACCGGTTCAGGTACAAGGGGGGGCTGTCAGTACTGTGCGTGTGTGCGTGTGTGAGTCTCCATTCACTGCAGATCTTCCCTTAGTGTGGACACGAAGGCAGACCGAGGTGAAGATCGGGTCCAGCCATCCACCACTCTGTCTGTCTGTCTGTGTGTTTTGTTTCCCCTCTTTGCTTTGCTTGCTCATGTTCACAAACCTTTAATAGTCCCACTGCGGGACTATTAAAGGTTTTTCTTATCTTCTTCTTCCCTGCATGGGATCAGCAGGGTTTTCCTTCCTACAGACTCTCAGCAGTTTCTCATTTGGTTTTCTGCAACCTCCCAATGTTTTCTCTCTAGCCCATTTGGAAGATTTAAAGTAAACAGTGAAGAAGAGGAAGAAGACGCCCTCACCTTGTCATCTGCCATGTGGTTCTCCTGGGGAGTGTTGCTGAACTCTGGAATAGGAGAAGGTGAGAGGCCAAACACGCAGATTGACAAGTAGTGGTGAAATTCACTGAGCAGTAAATGTTGCTGCTCTGATCTTTGCAGTTTTGCAGTTGTAAACAGATCAGCATCAAGGAGGCTGTGGGTCTCGGTGTTTCCTGAGGACGACAAATGAATCTGTTTGAAATCACATTTGGTGGTGACAGGCTTTGGTGCAGCCTGTCTTCTAACAGCTGCTTCCTGTTGCCTTTGCTTGTTTCATTTTTGTCCATGTGATTCTTTTTTATGTCTGTGTTTTCATGTATCTTCTGTTGTAAAGTCCGTGTTGTTTTCTTTAGCTGTAACATGTGGGTAAACGGTCATTTACAGTCGTACGAGTAGGCAGTGCTGGAGAAGAAACGGGCAGGTTCACTTTCCGTTGCCAACAAGACGCTTTATCGCTCAGGTGCCCCGCGCAGCTTCTCAGCCAGAATCCTTGGCATGGTGTGGGCCGGCTTTGCCATGATCATCGTAGCCTCTTATACTGCCAACCTGGCTGCCTTCCTGGTGCTGGACCGGCCTGAGGAGCGCATTACCGGCATCAATGACCCGCGGGTGAGGACGAGGCTACAACCCAAGTGTCTTCGTTTTATAGTGGAAGTATTGGGTCGCCGAGGCTTGACCGCTTTGTCTTTGTGCAGCTGAGAAACCCATCGGACAAGTTCATCTACGCCACAGTGAAGCAGAGCTCTGTGGACATTTACTTCCGGCGGCAGGTGGAGCTCAGCACCATGTACCGCCACATGGAGAAGCACAACTATGAGAGTGCCGCCGAAGCCATCCAGGCCGTGCGTGACAAGTGAGTCTCGGCCAGGCCGGGCCGACCACGGCAGTCGGCCGGCTGCTCCACCGTTAAGGCGCCCAGCAGGGGGCAGGGCCAGTCCAGTTAGCTTGGGGAAGGCGGGACATGGACCTCTGGACCAGGTGGAAGTGGCAGGACTTACTGCGGCTCCCCCTCTGGTTCAGGCCCATCGCCGGCACAGACAGACACCCAGGGCCAGCAGCACAGTGGACGCGTCCACAGCACTGACACCAGTGTGAGCTTGAGCTAACGTTGAGTCCAGGAGCCCCCTTTTTCAGGTTGTACCAAGACGAACATCTTTGAGATGGGGGGAACCCAATGGGGGATGCGCCCTCACCTATCTGGCATTGGATTTCATTTGGGACATAAGCAGCGGTAGAGATTGCTGGTAAACGCTGAATGACACACACGATGTGGTGTGCGAGAGAGAGAGAGGGGTGGGAGCCGTAAATGTGTATGTAAATCATTGTACTGTTGCACCGTAACCCCCTCCTTCCCCTCCTCCTCCCCCCTGCCTCCTTCCTCCTCCTCCTCCTCCTCCTGCCCCTCCCGCTCCCCCACAGCAAGCTGCATGCTTTCATCTGGGACTCTGCGGTGCTGGAGTTTGAAGCCTCGCAGAAGTGCGACCTGGTGACCACGGGAGAGCTGTTTTTCCGTTCGGGCTTTGGCATAGGCATGCGCAAGGACAGCCCCTGGAAACAGAATGTGTCCCTGGCCATTCTCAGGTCTGTCCCAGCCAAAGCTGCATTACTCGTATGACTATTTCTGTTTTTTCTGAATATGATTTCATGGTCACGTACTGACCTCTTACAGCCATCTGATACATTGCCTTATGTCACATCTCTGTCTGTATCTCCCCTGTTTGTCTGTCTGCCTCTGTCTAGTGTGCTGTCTGTCTGTTCCTTCACTGTGCTGCGTCTGTCTTACACTGGTGTTGCTATCTGGCAGTAAGCGGCCCAACTGTTCCGTCAGTGCAGCCCATAATAACTCTGTCACCTCTCTTCCTACCATCCCCAACCCCCTGCAGTTCTCATGAGAACGGCTTCATGGAAGACCTAGATAAAACCTGGGTGAGATACCAGGAGTGTGACTCAAGGAGCAATGCCCCAGCCACACTCACCTTTGAGAACATGGCAGGTATGGTCCTAATGGTGTAGGGAAAGCGTTAAAAGTGATTGGACAAAAACTGCAGTGGTGAGGTACTGTAGCCCTTTTTTGTCCAATACCTTTTCACTTGTTGTTTTAGTGTTAGCGTGGGTGCTCTGCGTCAATGTGCCATGCAGTATCTGGTGCTGTGACTTTGTGACGTTGTTGTGGTTTTAATACCGTGGAGTTCACAGCCACCACCGTCAGTAGCAGCTGGTTAAAGAGAAGGGGTGTCCGCTGAGCATGACCATGCGTTCATGCCCAGTGGGAGCGGCAGCGTCGCAAACCGTCAACTCACACGTCTCCATCTCTGCTCTGTTTGTGTGTGTGTGTGTCCCAACAGGGGTCTTCATGCTGGTGGCTGGAGGCATCGCAGCAGGGATCTTCCTCATCTTTATCGAAATCGCCTACAAACGCCATAAAGACGCCCGCAGGAAGCAGATGCAGCTGGCCTTTGCGGCCGTCAATGTTTGGAGGAAGAACCTGCAGGTAGGAATTATCCCCTCTCCCTGCACAGACCCAGGGTGGACAGGGCCAAAGCTAGGGAGCAGGAGACCCGGGAACGACTCTGTCTCTGACGTCTTCACGCTGTATCAGGCTCAGTGCGGTTCCTAAGAGTCTCCAGAAGCCAATGGCGCCCATGTCTGTTGTGTGTGCCTACAGGAGAGTAAGGAGGCCTCCGGAGGTCAAGCGGTGGCTGGGACTCCCTCTTTAGTATGTAACTAATGACAGGGCTGTTTCCACTGGCATAATTAGCCTTGTGCCCTTTAGACATAATGTATGTCCGGACTCAAGCTTCACCCTCACGTCATAGCATGAGTTAGTAGTTCTAAGATGCTGCTGTGGTGCTTCTATGCTTCGTAAGGTCAAATGATGCGGACATGGAAAACCAAAGAGAACAATCAGTTTATTAATTACAGACAGAGCGATCTTCAGTTCACTTAGGACGATAATAGTCAAACGAACAGCAGCCAAGAGCCAACGAACGCAAACAGAGCATAAAAAGTAAAATCGATGCCGTGGCAAAGTGACTCCAGGCGTTGTCATCATGTCATAATGCAGTGCACTGTGTCTGTGTCCACTGCAGTGGAAGTAACGCAAATGAAAAAGATGCTCGCTGGAGGCTCCGTCCAATCCACTGGTTACTTACAGCGTAAAGGATCCGTTCTGCCAAATGTCAGCAGAGAAACGTTCCCCTCTTTCCTTCAAGCGCAGAGAGGGACCTCCCACCAGTAAACCTGTGGGGTGGAGGTGAATGGAGTTTTATTTGTGGCTTAAAACCGTTATGCAATGCAGGGTTTACTCCTCTGCATCCAAACCGGGTTGGTTCCTGTATTCCAATGCAATCAGGTGGAGCTCCCTCCTCCACCCATGCGCCCTCCTTTCTCTGCTCCCTGATTGGGTAGGTGGAGGAAGGTACAAACAAAAGCCAATCACTCTGAGTCTGTGACGTGGCTCAGCCTTGAAGCAGGCATTAAGCTTTGGCCCTGCTGAGTAGAGAGGCAGGGCTGGAGGTAGGTACTGTACAGCACAGAGTGTCCACCATCGCCCTGACTACTGTGTGTAACTGTGGTACCATGGGCTCAAACTGCAGCCAATGCATGTACGAGGAAGGAAGGAAAGGACACACCAAACTGTGGACCAGAGCTGCGTTAGATCCATGTCAGCGATGATCACATCGGCTGAACGGAGGCAGCCCGAGAGCCAAACTAACAAACACACAGACTGTACATGTATCTGCTGACGAGTGTTTATTATTCAGGACGGTCTCAGACTGTTTGGTGCACATTTAAGGGGACAGCTTGGTTATGTAGGACACAGAGCAATGAACAGTTGGTCTGTCCTCCTCCTTCCTTAGCTCAGCCACTGAAACGAGTGCAACCCTGGGTCCCATGTGTGGCATCACTTTGACTGCTTGTCTATGTGTGGGTACAGTATGTACTGCTAATGTGCTCGGTGCTGTGCCTCCACATACCTTCAACTTCAGGGTGTAGCCTCAGAATGTGCACTTCTGACTAACCTGTGCACATGTACTGGGCTGAAGCTGCAGGTAGAAGGCGTAATCCATCTCACTTTTTAAAGATGAAGCTATTATCTCAGTCTAGAATGACGTCATGCATGCATGTGTATCAGAGGCGCTGGAGCCGTTACTCAGAGGTGCACCGTGGACCCGTGACTGGAGACTGGTGTCACTCTGGGATGAGGAGGAAGTGTCTCGAACTGTTTGATGCTGATTGAAATGACCAATGCCCGCTTGTGTTTCCTGACATGAAACCAATGCCGTGCCGCGCTTCATCCTGCATGGCCTGGTCATCAGGGCTCAGCGCGGCCGAACGGCACTCCTGCTGTCTCAGGCGCTAAGACACGGTGGACGGTCCAGATTAGAGGGAGGAAACGCACGTCACCTGATTTCTTTTCCAGTTACAGTAGATGCACTTGTCACAGGCTGGCGTTTTCCATTTACTAACATGACATGTCATCTTTCAACAGGAAAACTTTTTGCTATTATTGCCTGTTTGTGATTGGAGTGATGTTGTGAGCCAGTCACTCACCCGTCCTCTGCCAGCTGATATGCTATCAGGGCTGGGAGAGGAGTGCGGTGATGGCTGGTACAGATATGCCCTAAAAGAGCTCAGTCATGTGACCTGATGACGTCAGGATGTCCTGCGAGGCCGGTGCTGGCCAGGATTTACTGTCATGCTCCTTGTTTTGTGTTTACTTCTTCTATGTTCCTTCCTTCCCTCCATCCATAAAACAATTTGGCATGTGAAATTCACACCACACTGCCCCGCCCCCAGAGGCCCCGCCCCCTGCTGCTCGCCATCCTCCACTTCTACTTTAAGCTGCTTTCTTTGGTACAGTTAGCATCTTTTCATAAAAGCCCACCCCCAACTGCAGATCTTTCTTTTTGCAGTTTAGCTCAGAGTTTGTGTTTTGCAGATTAAGTAGATTATTTTCTTTAATTTTTCTTTTTTTTCTCCATCTCATTCCCTTGTGTGTGGGGTGAATTTCCATTATACCACTTTGAGGTATAATGACTTTAAATGGGCTTTAATTACTAACTTTTGTGGCAGTCTCCCTCTGATATGCATTAGTGGCTTTTGACACTGTAGCACCTCATTTCCTTTATACCTGCCTGGCTTTGGATGTGAATGTTTGCTTTGCTAGTTTTTCCCCAGATA
The DNA here is from genome assembly GCF_900634795.4 of Betta splendens. Taxonomy (NCBI): domain Eukaryota; kingdom Metazoa; phylum Chordata; class Actinopteri; order Anabantiformes; family Osphronemidae; genus Betta; species Betta splendens. The sequence continues at coordinate 747,820 of NC_040892.2, read as the reverse complement.
TCTGCTCTTTTTGGTTCCCTTCGCTTTGGCTTAAGGACTTTTACAAATCGATCACTTGGATGGAAATTTATTTTATTTTTCTTTTCTCCCCTATGCAGCCCTCTTCCTCTCTAGAGACTCAGGATGTAAGGATACCTTAATATGAGTTCTTTGTGTTATTGTGCTGAGAGTAGCTGTGGGGCTCTGGTGGGCTGAGGGAGGGTGGGCCCCACGTTGGCTTCCCATCTATGAAGGTTATGGTTAAAACTGCTTGTTCCTCTAGATTTTAAGTCACATAATGCATGTTAGTTGATCCATATCTTATTTAAGGTGGCTGTGTGGGGAAGTGTGTGTTCAGGAGGATTTTAGATGCTTAAGCAGGTATCACACCCACCGACATCTTTACTAGTCATCGCTCATTCCAGTGCATCTTTAGGAGCCGAGTGAATGTGTCAGCACGTTTCTAAAGGACGGCTGTGCCATCTTGTGCGGTCTCAGTGTGATACTGTTACATAAAAATGCAATTCAATGCCCTCACAGCAAACTAAGCAGACTTTACACGCTCACATCTAACAGGCTTTATGCTTTTCTTTCCCCCTCTCTGCGCATTTTACATTTCCAAATGCGAGGACCCTCCCTCTATCTAGAGCATATGAAATAAGGCGGGGCCGGGTGGTGGTGGGGGGGAGAGAATGGGTGAGACTGAAACCACGGTTATCACCTCAGGCAGAGAACATGAATAATGTCTCTACATATATTCATTTTAGGATAGGAAAAGTGGTAGAGCAGAGCCCGACCCCAAAAAGAAAGCCTCTTTTAGGTCCATCAGTACCACCCTGGCCTCCAGCATCAAGAGACGTAGGTCCTCCAAAGACACGGTAAGGAGATGAAGAAGCAGCGTCTTCCCTTGTTTACTTCCCTCCTCTTCCTCCCCTTCTGCTCTTCTTCTCCTGTCTCTATTTCCTCTTCCGCTGTCCTCTGCCTACATCCCCATATCCGACTGCGAGGTAGTGCCATGTTCCACTCACCCATTTCCACACGGCTCCGCGGCCTCTGCCACGTGTCTGTTCCTTCACCATCAAACGCCATCGCCATGCAGCATCTGGCGCTCCGTACGGGGCGAGGGCATCAGTGGAGGCAGCTCAGGTCAGAGCAGGCGCAGGAGCAGGCGCAGGAGCAGGCGCAGGCGCAGGCGCGGGCGCGGGTCGGGCAGAAGCAGGAGCTTTAATAGGAGGCTGGTGGAGGAGGGGGGCAACAAAGCAAGCAGTCTGCCAGTGGTGTGTTGTCGTGGGCTGCTCGTCCTCCTCCCTCTGGTCTGGACGTGGGTCGTGTCCTACTTGGTGGCACCGTGCTGGTTGTGTGCACTGTTTCTGAGCGCGTGTGTGTGTTGGTGTGTGTGCTGCCGTCCTGTCTTTTGGACTGCTTGATCGTTATTCCTCCGCCTTTCGTTGCATCGATCCCGCTCACTCTTCCTCTGTTGGGTTTGAAACGCATGCGCTGGTGTTCTGTCATTTTTCCCAAATCCATTTCAAGGCGGTCGTCGACCGGAGAAGACGACTGAGGCGTCATCTTACTTCTCAACACATCTGTTCCAGGATTACACTCATGGATTCCTCTGAATCAGTTTACTTTTTGCTTTGTCATATTTTATTTGTCATAATTCTTAATTTTCCAGTGTCCTTGTGGTCTGAACTGTGAATGCCTCTTTCAGGGTGTATTTTCAGGTGAAGAGTCTTCTGTAGGTTAATCACTGTCCTGAGCTACAAACTCTGAAGCCTAAGACTCTCACTGTGTTACAAAGAGAAATGGGAGCCGTTTCCTCTGTTTTTGCTCCACTGTTGCAGCACAATGAGAGTGTCAGGTTCACTTTAAAGCTCTGCTCCTTGCGTTTGGGAGAATGTTCTCTTCAAAGCAGTGACCCGCAGACGTAGCCGGTCGCTGAGCAGCCTGTTACGGCCGTAGAGGAGCCTAAAGGAGGCCTCAGACGGAACCTGTGCTGACACAGTGGGGAACCAACGGCTCAAAAACCAAAACCTGTGTTTTTTTAGATTCATTCTTATGTTTACTGTCCTTTTAAAGATTGTTTCATGAATGTTTGTACCTGGAGGTTTGGTCTGAGAGTTTAGAGTAACGGCTCAGGATGAAACAAACCAAATGAGATCTAGTCTAATTGAAATCGATGCTCTTATCGACAGATTTGCCATCTCCAGTCTTTGACCATTATTTTGATTTTATATAAATGTTCTTATTTTATATTAATGGATATCAATGGACTTGAGTGTCAGTGTCCCTCACCCACATGCCACACCGCTCCTCTCTCCCTCTGCAAGCATGCGACTACTGTCCGTGTCGTAGATGTAGTAACAGTAGAGACGTAGACGTAAGAGCCATCGCCACTAAATAGATCTCAGCCCTGACTTTAACTGTGGATGTGTCGGTGAAGTGTCTCCTGCTGGTCCATTGGGCCCCAGTAGGGTGTGCTGTTAGCAGGCCTCAAGGTACAAGACATGAGGAGACCCGAGGGCTGTAAGCTCACAGTGATGCAAGCGGCGGTGACGGATGGGGGACGTCCACTCTGACACACTCTATGCAGAACCCTGAGCTCTCTGTGTGGGGAGGATGTTCCTCCATCTGCCGCGTGTCCGTTGCATCATAAGCTTGAATGTACTGGCTCTGATAGCGCCTGCACATGGGAGGCTCAGGTAACTCTGGGTGGGTGCACGAGGCGGGGCCTCAGTCGAGCTCTGCAGCTCAGTACATTGTCAGTAGATTAATCAATATACAGTATTGCTGTATGTTTTGCGATTTTTATTAGAGGGTTTTCCAACGTGCTGAGTCAAGATTAGAACTGGCGTCTTGGAAATCCCTTTATTAAGCCAAACAATGTTCACGAGTTTCATACTCCTCCCGGTTTCACTGTCTTCCAAAATACGAACCAAATTAATCTTGTAACTGATGAGATGTTTACTTACGGTACTGAATGGATCACTGCTGGTAGACACAGTGAAAGGACTGGGCTAAAAGCAAAGCCCGTGTTGCCATAGCAACCAAGCGCCTGCTTGAATCCAGGCTGTAGTTTTTAGCACAGTGCAGCGTCCTACACTTCCCTCTGCTTCTACAGAAGCACAGTGAAGCAGGGAGTGAACATGCGTCCGACACAACGGCATTTTGAACCGGGCCTCCTCCCGCGGAGCTGCCGACGCCTGCATGCACACAAATGACTGGAGATGAAGCGGGCTCTTCTGTCCCAGCCATGTTGTGAGGCTCCAAAGCCTAGAAAAGATGCCCGATTCAAATGCGTGGTTGTGCTGCTCCGTGCGGCCCGCGTCCGGCACCGCTGCACACGGCGCCGCCGGAGACGGGCCGCACGGCTTCCAGTCAGAATGCGTGGGTGAGAGCGTGAACGCAGCCGTGTCAGGAGGTGACGCCCTGTTCTGCCCCCCCCCCCTCTGTTTGCCTCTGCAGCAGTACCCACCCACTGACATCACGGGCCAACTCAACCTGTCTGATCCGTCTGTCAGCACCGTGGTTTGAACCGGAGCGAGGACACGCCTGCGCTCGCTCCAGGAGAGAGGAAAGGAGGGAAGGAAGCTCCTCGTCCCCTTGGCGTCCGCGCTGAGAGCTTTCACGTCACCGCCTGCCAACAGAGCTTCTGAAGAACACTGACCATGCACCTTTATGGAGCCAGGACCTCCTGGCGTTGATGTTTAGGGTCCCTGAGCATGCAGTCCTCACCCATCTCACCCTTCTCACCCTTCTGTGCTCATAGCTCATCCAACCTTTTCTATCTACTACATGTTTGCTGATTAGCTGTGTAGCCTTTAGCAGACTAGCTTTAGTTTATGATCCAGTACTTTACATATCACTTAGGGCTTCTGGCCATCGTGATACCTACAGTAGGATTCCTTACCATCATATACTGCAATACAAGAAGTACAGTACTGTAAGTAATCTTCAGTGATATCAGTATTTTTAATAGGAACTTCCTGTGTTTTTATCTACACTAAAGGTTTTAGACGGTGTTTCTTCACTAGAGAGCACCAATAACAGCACTAATATTAGGGATATGATTAATCTTGTCTATATTAATGAAAGCATGCGTGTCTGTGAATATGAATGACCTTGATCTTTACTCTGAGGCTGTGAGGCCTTTATCCTGTGCTGATCTGCGTTTTCCACGTCCTTCCTCTCTCCCGCTGCCGTAGTCTTTCTCACTTCCAGCCTCAGAGGGGTTGCATCAAAGGGCCACGTTTTTCACCCAACCAGCACTCGGCCTTCGTGCACAACGCCGTCCCTGCGCTGTGGAGAACGTGTGCACGAAGGCGCCGAGTGGAAAGTTGTGCAGGTCCTGGTTAGATGCAAAAACAGGCCGTTTCCCTGCCTGGAGCTGAGAAAGCGCTGCTGCTGCGTCACGTCCCGCCCGGTGTCGCCGCTGCACTTTATGCCGAGGGGCCACCGCATCAGCACCACTCCATCATACAGTTAGAAAATGAGCATTTCCAGCCACACAAAGTTCTGAACCGCGCTTTGGTTGCTTCTGATCATGTTCCCGTTCAGGCCTATGCATGCTGTGTGTTTCTAAGCGCTTTCTATTACCTGAAGGTTTCTTTCTGTGGACAGTGAATGAAATGTACATACAGTCTGGTCCAGTGTAGATGGGGAGGAGTTTGTACTGTGCTTAAATTACTACTGCAGAGAATGTCTTTTAGTTACACATGCACAGAATGGTTGTGACAAACACACACACACACGCACACGCCTGCTGAGGGAGAAAACACTTGTTTTTCATACCTTTTCCAGTAAAGATCTCGAATAGAATTCTCTGATTTCTACAAATGTAAATAAATATACTTACGTTGCCAAGTCTGACAAATGTGGTGCTTTACTTCTTTAATTCTGGTGAGTTAAGCTCAGGAGAACCATGACTGATGGGTTGGATTATTGCGTATTCAGTCATTATTTGGATTTACGTTTGATTAAAGGAGGGAGCGAATGGACGCCATCAAAGCGACATCACCAGTAGAAAACCAGTGCTGTGCAGTGGTTTGACTGGTGCCACAGCACTGGCCACGCAGGTTCAGCTGGGAGTGGACCCCACAGCGGGCCGAGGGCAGAACAACGGGCCTCACGCAGCATCTTCCTTCCTCAGGCTCCTGTTGTGACTGCAGCCCAGTGTTGTGAAGCCCCCCGTCACACGGGCCCCTTTAAAAGCTCTGCCGTGAAGCTGTGACAGATGACACGTTTATTATGACAGCTCAGTGTGTGTGTGTGTGTGTGTGTGTGTATGAATCCTGCTGAAGCTGGAGTCCGTCCCGGCTCCGTGGGCGCGTGGCTGGGACAC
>NC_040892.2:727500-737500 GCF_900634795.4 Betta splendens | reverse complement strand
ACAACAACACAACAAGCAATACGACAAACAACACGACACGACAACACACAACACGACAACACGTAATACAACACACAACACGACAACACAACAAGCAATACGACAAACAACACAGCACGACGACACGACAACACGGAATACAACACAACGCGACACGACAACACAACAAGCAATACGACAAACAACACGGCACGACAACACGACACGACAACACGACACGACAACACAACAAGCAATACGACAAACAACACAGCACGACAACACGACACGACAACACAACAAGCAATACGACAAACAACACAACACGACACAAGAACACAACAAGCAATACGACAAACAACACAGCACGACAACACGACACGACAACACGCAATACAACACACAACGCAACACGACACGACAACACAACAAGCAATACGACAAGCAATACGACAAACAACACAGCACGACAACACGACACGACAACACAACAAGCAATACGACAAACAACACGGCACGACAACACGACACAACAACACAACAAGCAATACGACAAACAACACGACACGACAACACACAACACGACAAGCAATACGACAAACAACACAGCACGACGACACGACAACACGGAATACAACACAACGCAACACGACACGACAACACAACAAGCAATACGACAAACAACACGGCACGACAACACGACACGACAACACGACACGACAACACAACAAGCAATACGACAAACAACACAGCACGACAACACGACACAACAACACAACAAGCAATACGACAAACAACACGGCACGACAACACGACACAAGAACACAACAAGCAATACGACAAACAACACAGCACGACAACACGACACGACAACACGCAATACAACACACAACGCAACACGACACGACAACACAACAAGCAATACGACAAGCAATACGACAAACAACACAGCACGACAACACGACACGACAACACAACAAGCAATACGACAAACAACACGGCACGACAACACGACACAACAACACAACAAGCAATACGACAAACAACACGACACGACAACACACAACACGACAAGCAATACGACAAACAACGCAACACGACAACACGCAATACAACACACAACACGACACGACATGCAATACGACACACAACACGACAACACACAAAACGACATGCAATACGACAAACAATGCAACACACAGACACAGCACAGCACAACACAAAATACAAAACACAACACACACACAGCACAACACACACACACGGACAGCAGACCCGGTTCTACTCTGCGGCCTCAGAACCGGGCGCTGCAGCGGGTCATGTCTCGGTGCTCGTCTTCTCAGGAGGAGGCATCTCCAGCTACGTGGGCCGACCCGGAGCGGCGGCGCTGAGCTTGGAGCCGTGTCTGCAGCAGGCGCTGGAGGACGTTCCCAGAGAACGGCAGCGCGGAACGCCTGTGTACCTGGGCGCCACGGCGGGAATGAGGCTGCTGAGGTGAGGCGGCCCGTGAGCTGGTTTCATAGAAACGGCTTCTATTGGTGGAGACACCAGAGGTTTAATGGACGGGAACTCATCAGTTGGTCGGTTCTACCTGCTGAGAAGCTGAGTCAGCGTGGTTCTGCAAAGCAGAACAGCAGCTGGCCATAGTTTACACAAATGCAATGCAATAATGAGGTCAGATGCTCTGTTAAAGACGGGAAACCTGGATAATAAGAATCTGATTTTTTTTTTATTTTCATTTGTGTCTTCCTGAATTTGTTTTTGTTCTTTATGTACACACACACAAACACACACACACAGCCCTGCAGTGCTATAAAAGTGAGGACCTCCACTGACATAATGTCTCCATAGCCCCTCACTCTAACCATCACAAAAAAAGGCAGACGTCTAATCTTTGCTCTAATCTGAACCAAACCTCAATTCTAACCTCAGCCCTAAAATCACATCTTGACCCTCAGAAAGGCCTTTAGAGTTGTGGGGCCCAGCCACAGGACCCCACAAGTCACCATAGGGCCCCACTTGACCTGTCATGGAACCTACAGTAAAGAAGCGTTTTTCTTTAGAAACCAGTTTTACCTTCTTGAGACAGAAATGAAAGAACGTTTCTGAGGACAGTGTTTCTTGGTTGGAGTTTTGAAGTGATGCACATTATACGGTCATGAAGACGCGTAAGCACGAAAGCATTTCAGCGTTATAGGACTCATGTTCACCAGCAGCGTTTCATTTACACCAGGATCTCCAGTCCGGAGCAGTGCAGCGAGATCCTGCAGGAAGTGGGCCACAAAATCCAGTCGTCCCCCTTCGACTTCCGCGGAGCAGCCGTCCTGAGCGGGCAGGAGGAGGGCGCCTACGGCTGGGTCACGGTCAACTACCTGCTGGAGAACTTCCTGAAGGTACAGGTTCCCCGAGAACGCGGCCGCCTGTGTGAAGCAGTGTGTGACCGTATCCACTCTGACAGTACGGCCTGGTGGGCCGCTGGCTGAGCCCCGGCAGACCCACGGTGGGAGCGCTGGACTTCGGAGGCGCCTCCACCCAGATAACGTTTGCCACTCAGGAGGAGATGGAGGAGACGCAGGACGCGATGAAGCTGCGTCTGTACGGACGGGACTATTCGCTGTACACCCACAGCTTCCTGTGCTACGGCCAGGACCAGGTCCTGAAGCGGCTGCTGGCCCACGTTGTTAAGGTGACCGCTAGCCCACGCGCCCGCTAGTCCAGGCGCCCGCTAGTCCAGGCGCCCACTAGTCCACGCGCCCGCTAGTCCAGGCGCCCGCTAGTCCACGCGCCCGCTAGTCCAGGCGCCCGCTAGTCCAGGCGCCCGCTAGTCCACGCGCCCGCTAGTCCAGGCGCCCGCTAGTCCAGGCGCCCGCTAGTCCAGGCGCCCGCTAGTCCAGGCGCCCGCTAGTCCAGGCGCCCGCTAACCCACGCGCCCGCTAACCCACGCGCCCGCTAGCCCAGGCGCCCGCTAGCCCACGCGCCCGCTAGCCCACGCGCCCGCTAGCCCACGCGCCCGCTAGCCCACGCGCCCGCTAGCCCACGCACCCGCTAACCCGCCTGAGCAGCCGCGCTGAGTCCGTGTGTCCGTGTGTCCGTCAGGCCCAGGGCTACTCCAGCTCCGTGCTCCACCCCTGCCTTCCTGCAGGCTACCGCCAGCAGTTCAACCTCAGCAGCGTCTTCGACTCTCCGTGTACGAGCAGCTACAAACCCGCCTCCCGCGGCGCCCCCGCCTCGCTGACGGTGCACGGCGCCGGGCGCTACGAGCAGTGCGAGGGCAACGTGTCGCAGATCTTCTCCTTTGACGACTGTCCCTTCTCCAGCTGCTCCTTCGACAGAGTCTTCCAGCCAAACGTCTCCGGCAGCTTCATGGTAAGAAACCGCAGGCGGTGGACGGACGGCGGCAGCCTGACTCGTGTCCCGTGAAACTGCAAACTGAACTAATTAACTGCTGTCTGTCTGTCTTTCTGTCCACCTGCCTATTTATTTCGTCTGTCTCTCTGTTTCTGTCTGTCTCTTTCTCTTTCTGTCTCTGTGTCCGTCTGTCTCTTTCTCTGTCTGTCTGTCTCTCTGTCCATCTGTCTCTCTCTTCCTCCTGTGCGCCCCCCCCCCCGTCTCTGTTTGTCTGTCCATCTCTCTCTCTTTCCTCCTGTCTCTCTCTCTCTGTCCTCCTCTCTCTCTCTTCCTGTCTGTCTCGCTCTCTCTCCACCTGTCTCTTACTGTCCGTCTCTCTCTCTCTCTCTCCGTCCGTCTCTCTGTCCTCCTCTCTCTCCGTCCGTCTCTCTCTCTCTGTCCTCCTCTCTCTCTCTCTCTCTCTCTCTCTCCTCCTGTCTCTCTCTCTCTCTTCCTGTCTGTCTCTCTCCTCAGGCCTTCTCTGCCTTCTTCTTCATTCACTCCTTCCTGCAGCGCGTCACCGGCGTCTCCGTGAACTCCCCGTCTCAGCTGGAGCAGGCGTCCAGAACCGTGTGTGGGACCACTTACAATGAGGTAAAGCTTTAAATGACCTCTTTAAGAAGAACCCAGATCGCTTTGCTCCCTGGATCAGAACTTACTGGCAGTCCCTGCACGTGACCGTGCTTTCTCTCTGGACCCGGATCTGGATCCCACTGCAGCTGCTTCCAGCAGCAGCACCAGCTTTTAGATCAGAGCCTAAACACCTTTTTAAACAGGTGTTTCTCGGACTTCTCACTTCATTGTCTCATTTTTATCCATTTGTGTGTTCTTGGCGTATGTTTTTTTCCCGTCTTAACGTTTTTTATGGTTTGATCTGTTGATTATGTTTTGAACTGGTTCTTGTGTTTTTGAGTTTGCATTTCCTATTTTAAACCTCTGCTTGTGCATCGTTAGCCTGTTGACTGAAGGTGCTGCATGAATAAACCTTTTTTGATAAATGAACAGGTTGAGCTTTGATCTGTTCCTGTTACGTTCTCTGTTCCAGCTGTTGCGTCTGGCTCCAGACCAAGCCTCTCGCCTGCAGCACTACTGCGCCTCCTCTGTGTTCGTTAAGGTCCTTCTGCTGCGAGGATACGGCTTCGATGACGCCTCCTTCTCACGGATTTCCTTCAGGAAAAAGGTGAGCGCGGTCCCCGTTTCTTGAGTGTTTCTGAGGAGCTGCTTCCGTGCTAACGCTGGGTCCGGTCCGGTCCGGTCCGGTCCGGTCCGGTCCTCAGGCTGGCGACGCCTCGGTGGGCTGGGCTCTGGGCTACATGCTGACCCTGAGCAACCTGCTGCCGGCGGAGCGCGTGGGGCTGAGGAAGGCCCTGACCCCCGGAGCGTGGGGAGGCCTCATCTTCCTGTTCGTCCTCCTCCTCACCGCCGTCCTGGTCTTCATCCTCCTCAGGGCTCACGACGCCAAGAAGAAGGGAGGCAGTGAAAGCACCATCTAGGTCCGGAGCCACGCGAAGCAAGTAGAAATCAGCACAGCCCTGGACTCGAACACATTTACTCAGTCCTCTGTTTACATTTCAACAGGCAACGTTCCTTCGAAGCAGTTCATTCCCTTCATGATGCGTTGACAAACTTCAGAGGCGCCCAGATGCTGACTGTGCTGAGTTCGGTACTGTCACAACCTCCTGCTGACGTCACCCCGTCTAAAGTCAAAGCAATTCACCTTTTAAGGATTGTCTTTTATTTTTTAAGTATGAGTTTTAGTCGTGGTATTTTCAGGTGGTTGTTTTTTTTTACTCATCTTCGTCGGTTTTTATTAACCTTCATCTAAAACGTGAGGAGCAGCAGCTGTTTGTGTCTCTGCTGCTTCTTTAAGACAAAGCAAAGCAGTGACAGAAACAGAACCCAACAGCATGAACCGCATCCTTTCCACCATAAGGTTCACATTGCTTCTGCTAAATAAGATCAGAAGCTCTTTATCGTCATGTTCTGTCACCACCTTAAAACGTCGCTGTAGCCGAGCAGATTTTAGCAGATTTCAGGTTTTCAACTGTGATGCATCAGAGGAATGAGTTTGGGTTGAAACGGTTCAATATGGATCATCGATCAGCTGAATGTGGCTCCGTCCACGCTCGGTCTCTGCTCATCCCAGATTAATAATAATAAATGTTCCTAAACTCTAAATGCTGCAGCCTCATGACTTTGCTTTGGTTTCGATACTGGACTGTGGAACGACAGAAGCCACACGCGGCTTTAATGACTGTCATTTTCTTGTGAGTGTTTGTTTGATGATGGATGAGGTTCCAGTGTCAGTCTGGGACTCAGTCAACATGCAGCTGGTGATGTGTCCAACAGACCAACGTCTATTTATTTCTGTTGTCTTTAGACCATTGAACTGATGACTGAGCACCACTACGGCGAGTGGTTCCTCTACAGGGTTCTGTCTCCGTCTGTATAATCACGTGAACGAGGAGCTTCTAGGTGACGGGTCATTGCATGAGGTTGTTTCTGGAATAGAACAGTAGAACTTTCACAACATTAAAATATAAAAAGTTGATCTGTAGCTGATCCACATTCTTCACAGTTTAGACAAGAGACCACTGATGTGATGAACAGTGACTCCAACGTGTGTAGTCATGGAACGTATCATGTTCTAACTAGATGAAAAGAAAAGGTCTGGATAAAATAAACTGGATTTCAGGTGATTGGCAGTAAAAGCACAAAAACTTGTTTCATTTCATTCATATTGACGCGTTAGACAACGGACTCCTCAGTGCGTTACAAATACAAGCCTGATATAATCTACGCTTTAAATCCCTCACCATTAGCATGAGATGAGGCTAAGCCTGAGTCTCCTCCTCCCTCAGTACCACAGAACACAGACTGAGGCCTCTACAGCTGGAGTTGGGCCCAGAGCTGGTTTTTCTATCCTGGGCTCGTACGAGGGAGGTTCTGCAACAGAGGAGCTTTATACGTAAAAGACCAGGACGCGGCGGCGTTGATGGAGCACCAGCACCGGGCTGCACACACATCTGACATTAGTATAAGTACCACGTCATTGATGGTTTCATTCAAAGCCATTTACAAGCTCCCTGATGTACTTGGACTCTTATTAGACTGTGCTCTACTGTGTATATCCAGTGTTGAGGTAAGTTGAGTTTTTTTATCTACTACTTTTTGTTTTTCTACCTGAACTGGTGGAGACACTTACCTGCTCATGTTCAGCCAGTGGAGCATTCATTTACATGGATGCTCTGAAGCTTTAACTTTTCTATGTTGTATATTCACAGGTTTGATCCCCTACTGACCTTTTTCAGCCTGGAAGATCATGTATTAAACTATTACAGACGTAGTGTTCACATGTATATGGTCAGGTCTCACATTAGCTCAGTCAACACCTTTACATTCAGTCCTGCGTCAATCGTGGAACTGTGCATCCTGAGTTCTAGAGTTTGCGTTGGCCTGCATGAATGCTGTGGTAGATGGTGTCTGTCAGAGGAATGTAGCTCTTCTGCTGGTAGTCCAGGACGTAGAGAGAATCAGAGACTGCTGACGGGTTAAAGCCGCTCTGCACCAGATGGAACTTCTGCTGCTTGAAGGTGCCCGTTATTTCCATTACCTCCTGGGTGAAGAAAGGAAAACAATCAGGGCAAGTGGCCTGAGCAGCTGTAACACAATTTGGTGAAAGAAGGGACGATGACGACCTGAAGCACTGATCTGGACATTACAGTGCAGTTGTTCTATTTAGTCATATTTTCAGATGTTGTTTTCCACCATTAAACAATATGGTCACCCCAAAGTAAAAACACCCACACTGGTATACAGACAGTTTCATTACGCGCACACTCATCATGGTTACCTGCAGCCTGACGAACAGAGGACGGGCGTAGGCCGGCAGCTCCCTCATCACATGCTCAAACAGCTTCCTCCCGTCAAATGTGAGACCTGGCCTCAGGATCATGGCAGCCATTCCTGCTCTGCCCTCGTGTCCTGTGGACAACACGGACCAGAGTAACCTCTGTCAGGAGAAATGATGGCAGCAACATGTCTCAAACAATTTGAACAGACAGAACAAAAGGCAGGAGAAGTTTACAGGAAGACACCTCACAAACAACTGGTCACGCTGGGGCTTAGCGGGAACTCCAACACAGTACGATGGTGCCAGAACCCGTGGATATGAGGTACATGAACAATAATAGATTCTGAACTTACTGGGTATTTCTACTCCATACACATTGACTTCCTGGATGAAATCCACCAGTCCAAGACTCTCTGTCACTTCTGTCGTGGCTACATTTTCACCCTTCCACCTGAAATCAGAGCGATCATCAGTCATCAAACCTGATTCCACACAGTGACAACCAGCAGAACTTGTCTGACACTAAGCTGAACACAAAGGTTGTCCTGGAGTCCACCTAGTGGCCAAAGTCTAGAACATTCTCATTCCTATTGTAATATTATAATACAATAGCAGGGTGGCCTGGGGTCTGAAGCACTCATTGGAAACTCATTGGATTAATTTAAGTTTGTAATGATAAAGATAAAGGAGCTTCATTGTCTCTACTGTATGTTTGGTCAAACCAGGAAATCCCAGGACTTATGTGTGTTTGGGGGCTGGTTATTTATAAAAACAACATTTGGAAGCGGGACAGGAATTAGACCGGGCGGAACTAATTAGCGGCTACTCGGTGCACCCAGAGTTTTCAAAACGACGGACGCAGCCGTCGTGAGGAGAACGACAGTGATACGGGTTTGTTTGCTGTTCGGTGGTGATAAACTGGAGATGAGCGTTTTCAGTTTATTTGATTGCGCTCATTTAAATGATCTCACTGGTTAAATAGCAACATTATAGTCGTAATCTGCTCCCAGGTTGTGAATCGTCTGCAGAAATGATGATGAATGTATAAAGTGAAGCACAGTTCAATATTGTATTCATATTATTAAATGAAACTAAAGATGTTACAACTTTGAAGGGTTTAAATGAAATGCTATCTCATCAATTGTATCCTTTGTGCATTTATAAATTTGTTTGCATACAAATTCAGTTTTTTCCTGTGTTTCTATTTGTTCATAATTCTGCATGTGTTCTGTTGACCAGCAATGAAAAAAGATGAAGGATTAAATGTGTGAAATGAATGAAGTAAATTGTTGGTCACAGAGTGAGATCCAGCTAAACATCATCGAGTGATGCTCCTTTTTCATAGGGACTACTCAAGCAGAGAAAACAGCTTGTCAGTCACACCGTTCCTGCTGGGGTCGGGTGATTCAGTGGTCACAGATTAAGCCTGCTGCTGGTTCTCCTGTACCTGAAAGTGTCTCCCACTCTGTCCCTGAAGCAGATGAATCCCTCGTGGTCCTCAGTCATGAGGTCGCCTGTGTTAAAGTAGGCATCTCCTTTCCTGAACACGTTTCTCATCAGCTTTTTTTCTGTCAGCTGCTTGCTTCCAGCGTAGCCAAAGAAGGGGCTGCTGGCGCTCACCTTGGAGAGCAGGAGCCCCGTCTCACCTGAGAGAAAAGACATCAGGACAAGGTGTTTTTCGGCCACAAATTGATTCTAAGCGGACATTAATTAGTGGAAATGTTAAGTAGAATTTACCTCTATTTACTCGCTGACAGAAGCCCCTCTGATCTTTGACTGGTTCGTCCTTCTCTATGTCATACTTGACCAGATCATACTTGAACAGAAGCTGCATGAAATTTAATAGATATAAATGTTGTATGCTGTGGTGGAAATTTCTCATAAAGAGGCAGATGAGAGTTGTCTTTTGTGTGATTTATTATAAAAGTTAAGGAAAATAAAAATAATGGGAAAAGCAAATCAAAAACATGGACGTTGATCGTGTACATGAACAAACCAAAAACCAGCTGGAAGATCAGTGCAATAACCACGAATGTGTGATGCAAAGAGCCCACTATCCTCAAGTTGCTTCTGCCTTTTAACCTCTCTACGGTGGAACGTCTGTGTGGCCCAATCAGACTGCATGCACCACCTCATCCCTGTCACCATGTGTGTGGAGATGTTTACATTCTCCCACCTGTATCACTGGCATCTCACTATCAGAGAGGAAGGAGCGCTAAGTCTCAACAGACAGAGAGACACAACTCCCGGCCTTGGGTTTGGAGCTAGAGTCCAGAGTCTCAAGCAGAGACAACCATTAATCAATGTAGGTGAAATGTCAAATACATAAAACAGAAGTAAGACAAAACATAAGATATTAATTGCAGAGTCATAAGTCATAAATTATGTAACAACTGTATAGAATAAGGAAGAAACAATTTTTCCCATAACATATGCTCAAAAACGAATGTATTTAGAGCATACAGTTTGACTTTGTACTTTACAGCTACAGTAACAGGCTCCTAAAGCCTTGTTACTGCAGCTTCACATGCATGAAGCTGCAGCTTCACATGCACGAAGCTGCAGAGAACTGAACTTTAGAACGTGCTTCAGTGCAGCACAGAGCTACTAGAATGTATTCAGGAGCAGGATTCAGTTGGACGTCTCAGCCCATGGCTGGATTTTAGGGGGAGATTGTTCAGGAGCTCTGTATCAGCATCCTGTGGTCCAACACTGGTGTTTAATTCTGTATTTTAAGGCTGAATCCCGTCTTGCTTCCTGTTTGTGATCTACCTCGAGCCC
>NC_040892.2:607500-722500 GCF_900634795.4 Betta splendens | reverse complement strand
TGATTTAATGCATTTCAAAGATGTTAGACTGACATACAGTATGTTACTGCACTAGTTACACATTTACAATACTACAGTGTATCGTACAGTGACAAAAGGGAAAACGTTCCCGTTGAAAGTCGACACATTATTAATATACAAATATAATTTGCCACACTAACGTGTTATATGTCTACAAGAATGCAGTGATAAACGCGCAAATGAGGAAAGTACGCGAGTCTCTGATCAGTTGCTGACTCCGTGTGTTACACAAAACACAAAAACTCCTGTAAATTGCAACCCCGCACAGGGGATTTATTTTGAAGGAATACTTACTACACTTCCGTTATCAGTGTTCACTTCGGGCAACCTAATGTTTTTCTCTGGAAGTGAACTCGTGACAGTTGCTGTGGAAATAAGTTCCACTTGAAGTTTTCAAAAAAAGACAAAGCTTCAAACACAGACGTCAGAAGAAAAGAAATAAAGAGAGGGACATTAGCCAAAACATAAATGAATAAACACTTTTATTCATAAACATAAAGTAAAATAAAAATACATTTCAGGAAAATAAATACTGAGTAACTACTAATAACAATGATAATGTTATTAAAATACACGTGTGTAATTACACATACTGTTGTTAATAATACACCACAACCACTAACTAAACATTACTAATAGTATTAACGGTGAGTTACTGCAGTTCTTCAGTAAAGCCAAGGAACCATAGAGCTGAGAAGGTAACAGCTGATGAATTAATAAGTGTATCCATCATCATGGAATGAAAAACTGACAATTCATTTATCTAAAAAAAAGCACAGCAGAAGATGAATAGGAAACAATAACACAAAGCAATATTCATCAAACCACAATGAGCAGCAATCTTCATAGAACTAGTGCTGTAAAACTAAGCTGTGAATAATATATCAATAAAAAGGACATTCAATAACCATGTGGCAAACTTATATCAATTTATTGCAGACGGACAGAAATGAGGCCACATATTTGCAGAACCTCGTTTCTAGATAAGGACGGGATCAGGTCCAAACAGGATGTGTGTAAAATCCCAGCTCAGTCCGTTATCTCTGGTGCTACAGCCCACGCGTTCGTACACACACCTGCACCAAAAGAATAGTACAGAGGCTGCACTTAACACAGAGGGAACGATATGAATCAACACATAATGTCAAACTACAAAATTAGTAATAATTATGCTTGGAAATGTGTAAGAGCACTGTAACCTCAAAGTCATATTCAACCATTCACCTTAAGTGTTCTGTATCAGTCGTGAGGCTGATGTGATACTGTACAATCCTTTTTAGCTTTTCATACTTTTCATGACTGGTCATAAAGCCGAATATTTCAGTGTTTACTTGTTTTAGTGAGAACCAGAATGTAGTGTGTGTAGAGACCTGTCTCACCAGCAGGGGGCGCCCTCGACACAGAACAGTGCCCTGCAAAAATATTCACGCCCTCTTGGCATTTCGCGTGTTTTGGTGCCTCACAACCTGGAATTAACATGGATTGTTTGTTTGCATCATATAATTTACAGAACATGCCCACAACTTTAAAGATATCTTTATTGTGAAGCAAATACCAAATAGGATAAAATAAAAGCCACTGTACCCCCCTCCCCCCATGTCAGTACTTCGTGGAGCCACCTTTTGCAGCGGTCACAGCTCCACGTCGCTTTGGATACGTCTCCATGCGCCTGTCACATCCTTCCACTGGGAGTTTTGCCCATTCCTCCTGGCAAAACTGCTCCAGCTCCTTTAGGTTGGATGGTTTGTGCTTGTGGACAGTAATCTTTAAGTCTGACCACAGATTTTCTATTGGATTGAAGGCTGGGCTTTGACTGGGCCACTCCAACACGTTACACTTTTTATGGGCTTCATAACAAAGGGGGTGAATACGTACGCACATGCCATTTTTCTGCTTTCTATTTCTAAAAAAATTACTGAACACTACTGTGTTCTGATCCATCACATAAAGTTCACATTAAGGAAACATTGAATTTAAGGCTGTAATGTAACAAAATAGGTCAAAGGTCAAAGGGAGTGAATCCTTTTGCAAGGCACTGTACATTACCTGTACAGGTCTTATGTCTCTGCAGCTGCAGCTCTGGGGTTTCAAACGTCATCTGTGCCTGAAGTAAATGAAGTGTGGCCGCAGGTTTCTACAGGACGATCGCCCGCGTGCTCCATTTCTGACTCTAACCAGGAGACGTGTGGAGTTTAATCGCACTGTGTGCTTACGTAAATTCATTGTGTTTGTGAAATCGAGTCCTAATCTGAACACACTCCCAACCTCCCATGGGCTCATGCTGCTCAACATTCTCTCATTTTCCACTTCAGGACAAACACGTTAAATATTCAAATATGATGTTAAATCTGCATATTTGCTCCGGAACGCACAGGAAGTTGGTTTTGTCTTATTTAGCGGTAGTAGTGGAGGCGCAGTCAGGAAACAGGCTGCCTGAAGAACGTGGAGGACACGTCTGTAATTCATCTTCACTACATTTTGCAGACGTTTCCTTAGAGACGAAGATGCTGAATGAGACCATCGGACCCTTTAGACGTGTTTAAAACCGCTAACCTGATGGTTAAACCTTATTACTGGACGGAGCACGTGGGTCCAACGCGCCGCACTTGAATGTGGTCCCGTCGAACGCCGAGGTCGTGCGTGAACAGCGCCCCACCCGCAGCCTGGGTGGAGTTAGTCGAGCAGCGGAGCCCGAGAGCAGAGGAGGCGAGCGGAGCAAACGCGGCCTTTTCCCGTCGGAACTAAACGCTCTGCGTCGGATCGTTCCTCCAACACTGCGACACCTCGACCTTTGTCCTCACCGCGCGAGCAGCCGCCGGCGCAGTTGGAACCGCGCGCTCAGGTCAGTGTGAGACTTTGAAAAGTTTCCACCATTGTAGCGAGTCCTTGACGTCAGCGCGGACTCGAGGTGGAAGTTCGAGTAGCGGCTCAAACTCCGCGTCCGCGCGCGGACGGCGCCTCCGCGGCCGCGCTCGGCCGTTCTCCGTGGCACCACTTTGGGCGTCTGGCATTTTGATGGTGTGACTGGTATGTGCGTGCGCGTGCGCGCACACGCGCGCGCTCATCGCCTGTTGTGAAATGCGGGTCCCGCGGCAGTTCCGCGTAGAGGGACGACGGAGCCGCTGCACTTCCTCCAGAGCTGCTGGGCGTGTTTACGCGCATACCAGACACGGCGGCACAAAGCGTGGCCTGCGGGGAACATTCTGAAGGAACCGTGTTCCATCGGCCGACTCGGACGAACTGGGAGAAGCCGAACGCCTGCTCGTCAGAGGCCGCGGCTTTAAACGGCCGCTCGAACCGAGGCCCGTCGCTCGGGTTCGTCTCGTCTCATCCGGTTCCGCTGCTTCAAGCTTGTGTCGTTGCCTGTGGCTCCGAACACGTTCTGTGCGCTTCTGGACCTGTTGCTGGCTCCGTGGGTGTGGATCCAGACGGACCAGAGCAGGTTCTTCATCTCCAGGTCCAGTTAGAAAGTCGTGAAGTCGCTTTTCCACACTGGCGTCGACGTTTACATTGGCTTTAATCACGAATGGAGCAAAGCAGCCGTCAACATAGACGTGGTTGAAGTGACATGTTCCTGCTGCAGAGAGGGGGGGGGGGGTGCGAGCTGCGTGTGATGTGGAGTGGGTCAGCGTGACTTAAATACGTCCGTCCTAATGGACCTCCTGACTTTTGTTTTCTGGTCTCACTGGTTTGTGAAAGAGCGACTGCTCCACCGTCTGCGCAGACACCAAACTCATCATTTAAGCCAATTTAAACGTTATTTAAACATAATGATTCCCGTCCCTTGATGCTGAGGTGATGAGTGACGTCGCTGCAGCTTCGCCCTCGTCTAATGATAAGGCGTAGTGTAACGGGCCCTGGTGGTGGAAGCGACCCACACAGGCCCACAAGCCTGTGTGGGTCGTTGTGAGTCTGTGTGGGTCTGTGTGTCGTTGTGGGTCTGCGTGGGTCATTGTAGGCCTGTGTGTGTCGTTGTGAACCTTTGTGGGTCGTTGTGAGTCTGTGTGGGTCTGTGTGTTGGTGTGGGTCGTTGTGAGTCTGTGTGTGTCTGTGTGTTGTTGTGGGTCTGTGTGGGTCGTTGTGAGTCTGTGTGGGTCTGTGTGGGTCTGTGTGTTGTTGTGGGTCTGTGTGGGTCGTTGTGGGTCTGTGTGTGGTGTTGTGAGTCTGTGTGGGTCGTTGTGGGTCGTTGTGAGTCTGTGTGGGTCGTTGTGAGTCTGTGTGTTGTTGTGGGTCTGTGTGAGTCTTTGTGGGTCGTTGTGGGTCTGTGTGGGTCTGTGTGTTGTTGTGGGTCTGTTTGGGTCGTTGTGGGTCTGTTTGGGTCGTTGTGGGGCTGTTTGGGTCGTTGTGGATCGTTGTGAGTCGTTGTGGGTCTGTGTGGGTCGTTGTGAGTCTGTGTGTTGTTGTGGGTCTGTGTGGGTCGTTGTGGGTCTGTGTGGGTCTGTGTGTTGTTGTGGGTCTGTGTGGGTCGTTGTGAGTCAATGTGGGTCTGTGTGTGTCGTTGTGGGTCTGTGTGTGTCGTTGTGAACCTTTGTGGGTCTGTGTGTGTCGTTGTGGGTCTGTGTGGGTCGTTGTGGGTCTGTGTGTGTTTGTGTGGGTCTGTGTGGGTCGTTGTGAGTCTGTGTGTTGTTGTGGGTCTGTGTGAGTCTTTGTGGGTCGTTGTGGGTCTGTGTGGGTCTGTGTGTTGTTGTGGGTCTGTTTGGGCCGTTGTGGGTCTGTTTGGGTCGTTGTGGATCGTTGTGAGTCGTTGTGGGTCTGTGTGGGTCGTTGTGAGTCTGTGTGGGTCTGTGTGTTGTTGTGGGTCTGTGTGGGTCGTTGTGGGTCTGTGTGGGTCTGTGTGTTGTTGTGGGTCTGTGTGGGTCGTTGTGAGTCAATGTGGGTCTGTGTGTGTCGTTGTGGGTCTGTGTGTGTCGTTGTGAACCTTTGTGGGTCTGTGTGTGTGGTTGTGGGTCTGCGTGGGTCATTGTAGGCCTGTGTGTGTCGTTGTGAACCTTTGTGGGTCTGCGTGGGTCGTTGTAGGCCTGTGTGTGTCGTTGTGGGTCTGCGTGGGTCGTTGTGGGTCTGCGTGGGTCGTTGTAGGCCTGTGTGTGTCGTTGTGGGTCTGTGTGTGTCGTTGTGGGTTTGTGCGAGCCCGCTGCTGCTGTGAATGCTGCGTTGGGTGTCGTCACAGACGCCTGCTGTGTTTTCACTCAGCCATATTTGGTTAAGATCAACCTGCCATTCTACTACAACCACGCGCTGCTGTAGAGCAGACGCTCAGAGTTCTGGCGAACAAAGAGATTGGACCTCAGATCAGTCAGCACTGTCGGGTCGGGTACGTCAGCTCAGCATCTAACAGTTCTACATGTAGCTCAGTTGTTTTATCAGTGACAACGCACAAATCGAGTACACGCTTTTTATTTGCTCCTAGAAATAAGCAGATTTAGAGGAAAATGTTGAACTACACCATTAAAGGTCCACTAGAGATTCTGGTTCAGTTCTGCAACTCCAGGTGCTGTTGAGTGTGATTGTCGTCTTGAGGTTCTGTGGTCTCGGGCCGGGCCCTGCTTGCTTTTCTGTAGCTCCTAAAGGTTTGTTGAAGCTAAATCCCACTAAATCACTGAAAAGCCATTAATTCAAGTTCTGTTCGTGTCCAAATGTGACAAATAACAAAGCAGCGAAGCGGCGCTGGAGCTGCTGGTTCGTCCAGTTACTGAAGCCTTGTTTCCACATGAGCAGCGTGGTGCAATTAAAGCCCAATCTGCAGCGTATCGTAACATGTCGGTCTGAAGGACTTGCATCACTTTGGCCTTTGATGCATGAACTAATAATACGCTGCTTTGAATCTGTTCAGCCACAATAAAGTGTGCGTTGCGTTCGGAGCGGTCCGGTGGTGTCAGTCAGACCACGAGGAACCGAGGAACAGGCGCTCAGTGTGAAGGAGGTCAGAGGTCGTTGGTGACCTGCTCCGTCTCTGGTACCGGGAGCTGACGTGGTTCTGGTCCAGTGACGCTCTCGCCAGCAGCTTCATAGCAGAGACAAGGACCTGGTCTGTTGAAAGGAGAAATCCCTGTTTGTTGATCCACAGGAAGTGACGCCGCAGCGTGCAGCGATGCTATCGTCCTCTCATTCCTTTACTCCTCTGGGACTGGATGCGTGTTCTTCTCTGGTCCGATGCTGCTGTTCCAGAGGAATGCACGGTTGAATTCCTCTGTGGGGCTGGAGGCGACCGAGCAGCCCTGCAGTCTGAGGCTCATGTTGCTGCTGCTGCTGCTGCTAAATACATCCCAGCAGCTCGTTTAAAGGAGGCGCCGCGTAAAACATCCCGCCTCCACTGCAGGACCGGGCCTGAACCGGCACCAGAACCAGCACCAGCGCCAGAAGCGACGTGAGCCCGGGGAACCTCGGCCCGGCCGTGCCCCGTCGTGCCTGTCAGGACCTGAAGGTGCAGGTTCTTGAGCAGGATGTTCTGGTCCGATGCTTGGTTACAGCTGAGATTCTGCAGACGTCACGTCCTCTGAGCCTCACATTCAGAACCTGAAAGGAGCCGGAGCTCAGCAGACCGTCGTCTGCCGGGGTCCACGTAGACCCAGCAGCTGCAGATCCCCTCACTGTGAACACAGCTGCTCCAGGTGGTGAAGAGTGAGTAAACAAGCAGCTGCTGAACGTCAGGTCCACATGTTCAGCACACGACGGCTCTTTAGTCTGACTGAAAAGCTCTTCAGCTGCTCATGTTCTCAGGAGAAGCCTCCGTCATGTATGTGAACTCCCTCTGGGTCATCAGTGTGACCTGCAGTAGAACCTCCGTCCTCAGCCCCTCGCTGTTTGATGTTCTGGGCCTGAGTTCTTCCAACGTCAGACTGAGGACGGAGGCTTCTCTCTTTGTTGCTGGTGGAGCTGATGGACGGAGGCTTCTCTCTTTGTTGCTGGTGGAGCTGATGGATGGAGGCTTCTTGTTGCTGGTGGAGCTGATGGATGGAGGCTTCTCTCTTTGTTGCTGGTGGAGCTGATGGACGGAGGCTTCTCTCTTTGTTGCTGGTGGAGCTGATGGACGGAGGCTTCTTGTTGCTGGTGGAGCTGAAGGGTGGAGGCTGCAGGTCAGAGGTCGTTTTGTCTCCGACCACAGCTCATTGAATGCGCTCGCCTTTAACGCTGTCGTTTTAGTGAACGTGGACGACGTCTTTCGTGTCGTCACATCATCTGAGGAGACGAACCTGCTCTCCTTCGTCCTCCTCCACCTCAAAATCCACGTGTCTGTGGCATTTCCACACATTTAAAGCGTGAACCTGAGTCGACAGCGGCTTCGGGTGAAGTTGATGGACAGTCTCATCAGTCGTGACGCCCTGATGCGTCGTTGTGGTTTAATAGATAAGTCGTAACTTGGTGGCGGTCGCGTCTGAAGCCGTGCGATAGTTGATGAACGGACGCCGTCACAGAAAGGCGCCACTTCCTGCTCCCTCCTTTCCAAGCGCTGACTCTTCCAGGACTCGGTCGCTCAGCTCACTGTGACTCGCTTCTTCCTCTTTGTGTCGGGGGGAGCAGGAAGCAGTCGTGCTCCTGCTCAGACAGGAAGCTGTGGCCTGAAGTGGCCGTGCTGCTGACACGGGTGCAGGTCAGAGCCACGCATCCACCACCTGGAGGAGCTGCTCCCTTCGCTCGCTGCAGACCGCCTGCAGACCGCCTGCAGACTGCCTGCAGACCGCCTGCAGACCCGCTGCAGACCGCCTGCAGAGCCGCTGCAGACGGTCCCAGCGCTGGGATGTGCTCCCGGCTGAATCAGCGCTCAGAGGAGACGCATGGCAGAAATGTCCTTTTATGGCAGTGAGAGGCTCTTTAAAACAGGAAATGACATCAGCACATCTGAGCGGGATCTCGCAAGAGCCTGTCATTCCAGAGCAGAGGAAGTGTGTGGAGCTGGAGCACAGACGGGTCGGGCCGGGCCGGGCCGGGACGTGCCCGGCCCAGCAAATGAATAACGATGCTTTATGGACACTGTAACAGCAAAGAAGCTGTGGAGCAGGAAGCCCTGAGGTCACTGGGAGCATGTTACCACAGTCCGACTGGGACTGGGTTCATGTTGGATGTGACTGATGTTAACTGTGTAAAACCAGAGCAGTGACTCACGTACAACATCCGACCTTTAGACTTTGATTTGAAACATCTGATATAGATGCTTTTGGTTAATTAGGAGTCAATTGTTACAAAACTAATGCTGTTGTTTCTCCTTAAGATCAGTATCATTATAAACGTCTGCCGACTCTAAAGCTGCTCTTTGTATAATTACGTGAGTAAGGAGTTTTAATTGAACTCAGCTTTTCCTTTTCTCCAGGGAGCAGAAAGCAGAGAGCTTCTGATTGGCCAGGAGGCCTGCCACTCATCAGGTACGGCCCGTCCCGTCCCTCCTTTTAATGTGATATCAGTGATGCTGAAAGGATGCCTGTACAGCTGCTCCTAGAACGAAGCCTCCACAGGTTCTCAAGCTTTAGAGGGGCAGATGTGTCCAGATGTGTCTGCTGATGCATAAGCACCCAACGAGCATGTGTGTGGGACCAGCTGGTGCCCAGAACGCTTCCTGGCAGAGCCTTGTTGCGCTGCAGGGACCTGGTTCCCTCTGACAGAGGTCAGAGGATCTGGACAGATCCTGGTGTCAAACAGGAAGTGATAGTGAGACAGTGCGAGGCGGATGTGAAGCTGGAGCTGTCGCTGAGCGTCCAGTCAGGAGCGATGTGCATCTGAACGCTGAGCTTCTGGGAGGGGGGTCTGGAGTCCAGGCCGTGGTTAGTGCTGAGCTCAACAGTCCTTTCTGGTTTGAACGGAGTTTCTCACAGTGAAAATAGAATGTTGTTCCTCATTTTAACCGCAGCTCAGCAGAGTCGAGACATGAAGGAAGGTCAAGGCTTTGTTCTCCTTCCAGCGCCGTCGCCGCTGTTATTATTAATACGAGTTCTGTTACTCACCACTCATTCTGTGCTTTTTATACTCGGCCGTACTTTGCCTGGTGACCGTGCGCTGATGTTTATTATCTGTGGACCAGAGGCACAGCTGGATGATGAGGTTTTGTTCTAATACTTTGACCGCGGCTTCGTGCAGGTGTGACTTCAGCTGAGCTGCACAGACGTGATCATGGTGGCGCTGTCGCTGAAGATCGGCGTGGGGAGCGTGGTGAAGACCATGCAGTTCGAGCCGTCCACCATGGTGTACGACGCCTGCCGCATCATCAGGGAGAGAGTCCCAGAGGCGCAGCTGGGCCAGCGTGAGTGTGACGCACACACGGGGAGAGAGACATAGACTTACACACACACACACACAGAGAGAGAGAGAGAGAGAGAGAGACGCGCACACACACAGAGAGAGAGAGAGACGCGCACACAGAGAGAGAGAGACATAGACTTACACACACACACACAGAGAGAGAGAGAGAGACGCGCACACACACAGAGAGAGAGAGACATAGACTTACACACACACACAGAGAGAGAGAGAGAGAGAGACGCGCACACACACACAGATAAAGAGACACGCGCGCTCACAGGGAGAGAGACATAGACTTACACACACACACACAGAGAGAGAGAGAGAGACGCGCACACACACACAGAGAGAGAGACATAGACTTACACACACACAGAGAGAGAGAGAGACGCGCTCACACACAGAGAGAGAGACGCGCACACACACAGATGCACACAGACAAACACACAGAGACACACACAGACGCTCACACACACCCCAATGCTCACACACACACACACCCTAAATGATCTTCTGCAAAACTGTGAGTTCAAACTAAAAAAGGTTGTTTTCATTATTCATATTCACAAGAGAAGTGAGACGAAGTTGCAGTAATATTTCCTCATAGCGCGTTTTTTTTTAAACCGCTGATTCTGTCACGTCAGCCTTTAAAGTCCGCTTTGACTGGTCGTCCTCAGGAAGCTCGTGTTAGCATGTTAGCATTTTCTTTTTAATCTCCCGTCCTTCTTGTGTGTACTTCCATCTGTGACAGCGATCAAAGTGTGCAAAACAATTTCCCTTTGAGATTAATAAAGTTTTTTTGAATCTTGAAGCTGCTCCGCGTACGCTCTGTAACTCTTGTTTTGAGGCAGAGGCTCAGCTCTGCCACACGAGCAGCTTCCGACTCCACAGATGGAGGCGCGTGCTGTAACGGAGCGCCGTTTCTCGGGTCCAATGGTCCACTGACCCGGTTCCCTTGAGCAGGACGCAGCATTGTGACCAGCACCCAGTGAAGCAGCGCCTCTTTTCTCTTTCTACAGCAAACGATTATGGGCTGTTTCTGTCTGACGAGGACCCAAAGAAAGGCATCTGGCTGGAGGCCGGGAAGGCCCTGGACTACTACATGCTGCGGAACGGGGTGAGTCTCCACCAGAACCAAACCGAGCTGTCGCCGCCTCGTCGCTGACAGACACCGTGTGTGCGTCCGTCAGGACACGCTGGAGTACAAGAAGAAGCAGAGGCCCCTGAAGATCCGCATGCTGGACGGCACCGTGAAGACCGTCATGGTGGACGACTCCAAGATCGTCAGCGACATCCTCATGACCATCTGTGCCAGAATAGGTGAGCGTTCTGCCTCAGCGTCCGGAGAACAGACCGAGCACGTGCAGGATCTTCCGTGTTAATTTGCCTCATTCACTGCTGGTCTGGCCGCTGTGCGTTCCGTCACAGAACGAGCCCCTGCGTGACTGGGTCAGAGTTCACATGAACGCCGCTGTGATGTGTTTGGTGTCAGGTATCACGAACTATGATGAGTACTCACTGGTGCGAGACATTGGGGAGGAGAAGAAGGAGGAGACCACAGGAACCCTAAAGAGAGACAAGACTCTGCTGAGAGACGACAAGAAGATGGAGAAGCTGAAGCAGAAGCTTCACACAGACGACGAGTGTACGACGAACTCGCCTGATTCGCTCTGCGCTGTGTGTACGTGAGCGTGACCCGTGTTTGTGGCGGCCTCTGTTCTCAGTGAACTGGTTGGACCACGGCAGAACGCTGAGGGAACAGGGCGTTGAAGAGACGGAGATGTTGCTGCTGAGGAGGAAGTTCTTCTACTCGGACCAGAACGTGGACTCCAGGGACCCGGTGCAGCTCAACCTCCTCTACGTCCAGGTGAGCGGCCGCTCCCTGAGGGTGTGTGTTCTTTGGTTCTGCTGGTGACTGTGTGTGTGTGTGAGATCAGGCCCGTGATGACATCCTGAACGGATCCCACCCCGTCTCCTTTGACATGGCCTGTGAGTTTGCAGGGTATCAGTGTCAGATCCAGTTCGGCGACTACAATGAGTCCAAACACAAGCCCGGATTCCTGGAGTGAGTTCTGCCTTCGTCTTCAGTTATTTACATTCTGTTCCTTTTGAGAAACGCAAAACATTTGTAAACTCTTTTGATGCCATTTGAACTTTTCCTCCTCAGTTTGAAGGAGTTCCTTCCCAAAGAGTACATCAAGAACAAAGGAGAGAAGAAGATCTTCCAGGTGAGCAGCAGCCTCGGATGGGTTCGCTTTCTACGGCTCTGCTCTGATCCTTGCTCTGGTTCTGCAGGCGCACAAGAACTGTCAGAACATGACGGAGATCGAAGCCAAAGTCAGCTACGTGAAGCAGGCCCGGTCTCTGAAGACCTACGGAGTGTCCTTCTTCCTGGTCAAGGTGAGGAGAACGCACTCAGTCCTTCCATTGTGTGGAACGTACAGGAGCTCGGCTGCTGGGACGGAACCAGAGCCTCCAAGTCTGAGGCAAAGGAGGGAGGGGGTCCAGGTCCCTGGGGAGGACCTGGACCAGGTCTGTCAGGTGGTGTGGACTTTGTTCTGATTCTGTTTCCTTCAACCACCTGCAGGAAAAGATGAAAGGAAAGAACAAACTCGTGCCTCGGCTGCTGGGCATCACCAAGGAGAGCGTGATGCGTGTGGACGAGAAGACCAAGGAGGTGATCCAGGAGTGGAACCTGACCAACATCAAGCGCTGGGCGGCGTCGCCCAAGAGCTTCACCCTGGTGAGTTCAGTAGCTGCTGAGCTGCTCCAGGCGCCGTGATCTGCTGTGATTTGGACCTGGAAGCTGGCTCCGTTCAGGAGCTTCAGAGAAAGAAGTCAGCTGAGCGTTTGTGCGCTAGACGTTGTCCGAACTTCATGCAGGTGACGTTGTGCTTTAGGACTTTGGAGACTATCAGGACGGCTACTACTCTGTGCAGACCACCGAGGGGGAGCAGATCGCTCAGCTGATCGCTGGCTACATCGATATCATCCTCAAGAAGGTGTGTGTGTGTGTGTGTGTGTGTGTGTGTGTGTGTGTGTGTGTGTGTGTGTGTGTGTGTGTGTGTGTGTGTGTGTGTGTGTGTGTGTGTGTGTGTGTGTGTGTGTGAGACACTGAGTGTGTGTGTGTGTGTGTGTGTGTGCGCTCACGGTGTCGTTTCTGTCCATCCACAGAAAAAGAGCAAAGACCATTTTGGCATGGAGGGAGACGAGGAGTCCGTCCTGCTGGAGGACTCGGTGTCCCCCAAAAAGTGAGTCTGTGTAGTTACTGCCCGACCACATGACCCAGACGGGTCGGTCCCGATGAGGACCCCATGCGGGTCGGTCCCCATGCAGGTCGGTCCCGATGAGGAACCCATGCGGGTCGGTCCCCATGCGGGTCGGTTCCGATGAGGACCCCATGCGGGTCGGTCCCCATGCAGACCCAGACCGGGCCCTGTACTCAGCACGTCTCCTCCTCGTCTGCAGGTCCACGGTGCTGCAGCAGCAGTTCAACAAGATCGGCAGGGTGGAGACGGGCTCGGTGGCGCTGCCGGCCATCATGCGCTCCGGAGCCGGAGGACCGGAGAGCTTCCAGATGGGCTCCATGCCGCAGGCCAAGCAGCACATCACCAGCGGGCAGATGCACCGCGGACACATGCCTCCACTGGTACCAGCAGCGAGAACTGCTTAAACTGGTTGGTTGGGAGCATTTAGTTGTGTGCACTGGTTGACTGTGTGTGTGTGCGTGTGTGTTTGTGTGTGTGCGTTTGTGTTTGTGCGTGTGCGTGCGTGCGTGTGTGTGTCTGCAGACGTCGGCTCAACAGGCCCTGACTGGGACCATTAACTCCAGCATGCAGGCCGTGCAGGCGGCTCAGGCGGCTCTGGATGACATCGATGGGCTGCCCCCACTCGGAACCGACGCTGTGAGACTCCTCTGCCTCATTCTGGGCCGGGTCGCCTCCGGTTCTGCTTTCCTGCCTTTGTGACCCTGGTTTCTGTTTCAGGCCTCCCAAGCTTGGCGCAAAAACAAGATGGACGAGTCTAAACATGAGATCCATTCTCAGGTGGATGCCATAACGGCAGGCACGGCCTCCATGGTCAACCTGACTGCAGGTAGATACGTCTTCAGGCTGTGCGTGTGTTGCGCATGTGTGTTGCGCGTGTTGCCTGTGTTGTGTTGCCTGCGTGTTGCGTTGCCTGTGTTGTGTTGCCTGTGTGTTGTGCGTTGCCTGTGTTGCCTGCGTGTTGTGTTTTGTGTTGTGTTGCCTGTGTTGCGTTGCCTGTGTTGTGTGTTTTGTGTGCGTTGCCTGTGTTGCGTTGCCTGTGTGTTGTGTGTTTTGTGTGCGTTGCCTGTGTGTTGTGTGTTTTGTGTGCGTTGCCTGTGTTGTGTTGCCTGTGTTTTGTGTGCGTTGCCTGTGTTGCGTTGCCTGTGTTTTCTGTGCCTTGCCCGTGTTGCGTTGCCTGTGTTTTGTGTGCGTTGCCTGTGTTGCGTTGCCTGTGTTTTGTGTGCGTTGCCCGTGTTGCGTTGCCTGTGTTTTGTGTGCGTTGCCTGTGTTGCGTTGCCTGTGTTTTGTGTGCGTTGCCTGTGTTTTGTGTGCGTTGCCTGTGTTTTGTGTGCGTTGCCTGTGTTGCGTTGCCTGTGTTTTGTGTGCGTTGCCTGTGTTGCGTTGCCTGTGTTTTGTGTGCGTTGCCTGTGTTGCGTTGCCTGTGTGTTGTGTGTTTTGTGTTGCGTTGCCTGTGTTTTGTGTGCGTTGCCTGTGTTGCGTTGCCTGTGTTTTGTGTGCGTTGCCTGTGTTTTGTGTGCGTTGCCTGTGTTGCGTTGCCTGTGTTTTGTGTGCGTTGCCTGTGTTTTGTGTGCGTTGCCTGTGTTGCGTTGCCTGTGTTTTGTGTGCGTTGCCTGTGTTGCGTTGCCTGTGTTTTGTGTGCGTTGCCTGTGTTGCGTTGCCTGTGTGTTGTGTGTTTTGTATGCGTTGCCTGTGTTGCGTTGCCTGTGTGTTGTGTGTTTTGTGTGCGTTGCCTGTGTTTTGTGTGCGTTGCCTGTGTTGCGTTGCCTGTGTTTTGTGTGCGTTGCCTGTGTTTTGTGTGCGTTGCCTGTGTTGCGTTGCCTGTGTTTTGTGTGCGTTGCCTGTGTTGCGTTGCCTGTGTTTTGTGTGCGTTGCCTGTGTTGCGTTGCCTGTGTGTTTTGTGTGCGTTGCCTGTGTTGCGTTGCCTGTGTGTTGTGTGTTTTGTGTTGCGTTGCCTGTGTGTCGTGTGCGTTGCCTGTGTTGCGTTGCCTGTGTTTTGTGTGCGTTGCCTGTGTTGCGTTGCCTGTGTGTTGTGTGTTTTGTGTTGCGTTGCCTGTGTTCCTGCACTGACCACGTCGCTGCTGGTGCTCAGGGGACCCTGCAGAGACGGACTACACGGCCGTGGGCTGCGCCGTCACCACCATCTCCTCCAACCTGACGGAGATGTCGAAGGGCGTGAAGCTTCTGGCAGCGCTGATGGACGACGAAGGAGGAAACGGGCAGCAGCTGCTCGGCGCCGCCAAGAACCTGGCCTTCGCCGTGTCTGAGATGCTGAAGACGGCCCAGCCGGCGAACACGGAGGTAGGAAGCTCTGCGCAGACGCTCTGCGCAGACGCTCGCGCGTGCAGACGCTCTGCGCAGACGCTCGCGCGTGCAGACGCTCTGCGCAGACGCTCGCGCGTGCAGACGCTCTGCGCAGACGCTCGCCCGCGCAGACGCTCGCCCGCGCAGACGCTCGCCCGCGCAGACGCTCGCCCGCGCAGACGCTCGCGCGCTGCAGGACACCAACGCTCCCGCTTCCGTTGCAGCCGCGGCAGAACCTCCTGCAGGCGGCCGGGAACGTGGGCCAGGCCGGCGGAGAGCTGCTGTCACACATCGGGGAGACGGACACGGACCCTCAGTTCCAGGTGAGCCCGCGTGTTGAACAGCGTGTTCCGGCATCCAGGGGACCCAGGACCCGGCTGGCGCC
Source organism: Betta splendens (assembly GCF_900634795.4). Classification (NCBI taxonomy): domain Eukaryota; kingdom Metazoa; phylum Chordata; class Actinopteri; order Anabantiformes; family Osphronemidae; genus Betta; species Betta splendens. The sequence goes on along the minus strand of NC_040892.2, from coordinate 707,296 downwards.
GACCCGGCGGCTGAGCTGCGGCCTCTGGGCCGGGGTTTTACCTGCTCTGTTTGACAGTTCCTAGGTGACGGGTCAGCGCGCGGCAGATGGAGGCGCCCGTCTTATTGTCAAACGCTGGTACAGTGACTCAAAATCAATCAGAACCGAACAGAATCAGCGAGTCTCTGGTGATTCGGGTGAAATGTGAGGCTTTACCTGGAGGTTTAATCGCACTTCAGCTTCGCTTTCCTCCTCAGTGATGAAATGAGTGGTGTCCTTCATGATGGACAGACGGCAACCTTTGTCTAAAATGGAAGAGGGAACGGGGGTTTGACTAAATCAGGGGGAACAATTGTCGTAATTCCCTTTAATACCAGTAAATTTAAATGGTCCTCCGCTCGTAATGCGTCGGTCCGTGTGCCGCTGAGCGATGCTCATGTGTGTCGCTGGCAGGACATGCTGATGCAGCTGGCTAAGGCTGTGGCTAATGCAGCCGCCGCGCTGGTGCTCAGAGCCAAGAACGTGGCCCAGAAGACGGAGGACTCGGCCCAGCAGAACCGCGTGATCGCCGCAGCCACGCAGTGCGCTCTGTCCACGTCTCAGCTGGTGGCCTGCACCCGGGTAGGTGGTTCCCCACAGCACCCCCCCCCCCCGTGCCTGCAGCCTGCGCTCACCGTGTCCCCGCTCCCAGGTGGTGGCTCCGACCATCAGCTCCCCCGTCTGCAAGGAGCAGCTGATCGAAGCAGGCAAGCTGGTGGCCAAGTCGGTGGAGGGCTGCGTGGAGGCGTCGCGGGGCGCCACCGGCGACGAGGGCCTCCTCAGGCAGGTGGGCGCGGCCGCCACCGGCGTCACGCAGGCGCTCAACGAGCTGCTGCAGCACATCAAGCAGTACGCCAGCGGAGGCCGTCCCATCGGACGCCACGGCGAGGCCACCGACCGCATCCTGGACGTGACGGAGAACATCTTCAGCTCCATGGGAGACGCCGGTAGGGAGGGGCTGCAGAACCACGCCAGGGGAGCGGTGCCCAGAGTCTGAGTCTGAGTCTGAGTCTGAGTCTGAGTCTGAGTCTGAGTCTGAGTCTGAGTCTGTGCCTCCTCAGGGGAGATGGTCCGGCAGGCGCGCATCCTCGCCCAGGCCACATCCGACCTGGTCAACGCCATCAAGATGGACGCCGAGGGCGAGTCGGACCTGGAGAACTCCCGCAAGCTGCTGTCGGCGGCCAAGCTGCTGGCGGACGCCACGGCCAAGATGGTGGAGGCGGCCAAGGTGAGGAGCAGCCACGGGCAGAGGGCCCAGGTTCTGCCCGTTGGGCCCCGACGCTCATTGATCCGCTGCTTCACCGCAGGGGGCGGCCGCCAACCCTGACAGCGAGGAGCAGCAGCAGAAGCTGCGCGAGGCGGCGGAGGGGCTCCGCATGGCCACCAACGCCGCCGCCCAGAACGCCATCAAGAAGCGGCTGGTCAACAAGCTGGAGAACGCGGCCAAACAGGCGGCGGCGGCGGCCACGCAGACCATCGCCGCCGCGCAGAACGCCGCCTCGTCCAACAAGAACCAGGCGGCGCAGCAGCAGCTGGTGCAGAGCTGCAAGGTAAAGGCCGACCGTGAGAACCGGACCGGACCGGGCCGCTGACCCGCGCTTCGGAGCCTGAAGGTGTGTGTGTGTGTGTGTGTCTCTCTCTCTCTCCAGGTGGTGGCCGAGCAGATCCCGCACCTTGTTCAGGGGGTCCGAGGCAGCCAGTCTCATCCCGACAGCCCCAGCGCTCAGCTGGCCCTCATCAGCGCCAGCCAGAACTTCCTGCAGGTGACCCCCCCCCCCCCAGCTGGGTCCAGTCTATGTTTAGTGCTCGGACCTCCACTGTCCTGCTGTAGTGAACTTGCAGTGAGACGTTCTCTCCTCCTCTTCTTCCAGCCTGGTGCCAAGATGCTCACAGCTTCCAAAGCCACTGTTCCCACCATCAGCGACCAGGCCTCAGCCATGCAGCTGAGCCAGTGTGCCAAGAACCTGGCCAGCGCCCTGGGAGAGCTCCGCACCGCCGCTCAGAAGGTCCGTGTCTCCAGCAGGGCTGGGGGTGAGGCCGTGATGGTTTAGGCTCAGCCAGCAGGCAGCACGCTCTGCAGACGGCCGGTTCTGTGTAGACCCAGACTGTGAAGCTGGATCAGGTCTTCAGCTTGTTTAACTGTGAACACATGCAGGCTCAGGAGGCGTGCGGTCCACTGGAGATCGACAACGCTCTGTCCATGGTGAGAGGTCTGGAGAAGGATATGCAGGAAGCCAAGGCCTCGGCGGAGGAGGGCAAACTCAGACCACTGCCAGGAGAAACGGTGAGACCCGAGCAGCGTCTCAGATCATCACGTCCAGATGGAATCAGAGCTTCCTCTGACTCCCGCTCCTCCTCCTCGTGTTGTTCAGCTTGACAAGTGCTCCCAGGACCTGGGAACCAGCACCAAGGCGGTGAGCTCGGCCATGGCGCAGCTGCTGAGCGAGGCCACGCAGGGCAACGAGAACTACACAGGTTGGTAGAGAAGCCACCGGCGCCGGGGGTCCAGTTCCAGCCTCAGACCGACTCACTGCCTCTTCCTGACCTGTCCCTCATGAACGCAGGCATGGCCGCCAGAGACGTGGCCCAGGCTCTGAAATCCTTGGCTTCGGCTGCCAGGGGCGTCGCTGCCACCACAGACGACCTTCCTGTGCGCAGCGCCACGCTGGACTGTGCCGGAGACGTCATGGACAAGTCGGCCAACCTGATCGAAGAGACCAAGAGAGCCATCACCAAGCCGGGGGAGGCCGAGAGTCAGCAGAGACTGGCCCAGGTGGTGGTTCACCGGTAGCGTCGCTGTCTGTGGAGCCGCTGGTCGCGGGTCGTAACTCTGAGCGTTGTCTTCAGGTGGCCAAAGCAGTGTCCCAGGCCCTGAACCGATGCCTGAACTGCCTTCCAGGCCAGAGGGACGTGGACAACGCCATCCGCACCGTGGGCGAGGCCAGCAAGATCCTCCTGGCCGATTCCGTCAGTATCCCAGCAGCTTCCTGGAGTAGAACCCACATCTGTCTTTACACCCGGAGCACGAGCGCGTCGCAGGAATCATCCGCTCTGCTTTTCCTTCTTCTGCCGTAGTTCCTGTCAAGTGGACGGAGCTTCCAGGACATTCAGGCCAAGCTCAACAGAGTGGCAGCAGGTCTGAATCAGTCGGCCAGCGAGGTGGTGCAGGCGTCCAAAGGAACCACCCTGGACCTCGCACGGGCCACCGGCAAGTTTGGCCAGGACTTCAACAGCTTCCTGGAGGCGGGCGTCGACATGGCTGGAACGTCCCAGGTCCGTGGTGACGCTGAGAAGAAGAAGAGCTCCAGCATTTGATTCCCTGCTTCACAGTAACTCCTTGGCTGTGTTTTCCAGTCTAAAGAAGACCAAACCCGGGTTGTGTCCAACCTGAAGACCATTTCCATGTCCTCTAGCAAGCTGCTACTAGCAGCCAAAGCCCTGACTACTGATCCAAACTCCCCCAACCTCAAGAACCAGCTGGCGGCTGCTGCCCGGTAAGGAAGCCATCTCCATCTCCGTCCCCTTTTCGTCCTCCGCCTGCTCATCCTTCACGCCTTTCTGTCTACAGGGCCGTCACAGACAGCATTAACCAGCTCATCACCATGTGCACTCAGCAGGCTCCAGGTCAGAAGGAGTGTGACAACGCTCTGAGGGAGCTGGAGGTGACGCCCTGATCCCGTTGGCTTTCAATGCAGGCATAGTTCAGGTCATTAAAAACACCTAAACATCTGTGTGTGTGTGTGTGTGTGTGTGTGTGTGTGTGTGTGTGTGTGTGCGTGTGCGTGCGTGTGCGTGCGTGTCTGTGTGCGTCTGTGTGCGTGTCTGTGCGTGCGTGTGTGCGTGCGTGTCTGTGTGCGTGCGTGTGTGTGTGTGTGTGTGTGTGTGTGCGTGCGTGCGTGTCTGTGTGCGTGCGTGTCTGTGTGTGCGTGTGTGCGTGCGTGTCTCTGTGTGCGTCTGTGTGCGTGTCTGTGCGTGCGTGTGTGCGTGCGTGTCTGTGTGCGTGCGTGTGTGTGTGTGCGTGCGTGCGTGTGTGCGTGCGTGTCTGTGTGTGCGTGTGTGCGTGCGTGTCTCTGTGTGTGTGTGTGTGTGTGTGTGTGTGTGTGTGTGTGTGTGTGTGTGTGTGTGTGTGTGCGTGCGTGCGTGCGTGCGTGTGTGTGTGTGCGTGCGTGTGCGTGCGTGTCTGTGTGCGTCTGTGTGCGTGTCTGTGCGTGCGTGTGTGCGTGCGTGTCTGTGTGCGTGCGTGCGTGTGTGTGTGTGCGTGCGTGCGTGTCTGTGTGCGTGCGTGTCTGTGTGTGCGTGTGTGCGTGCGTGTCTCTGTGTGCGTCTGTGTGCGTGTCTGTGCGTGCGTGTGTGCGTGCGTGTGTGTGTGTGTGTGCGTGTGTCTGTGTCTCTGTGTGTGTGTGTGTGTGTGTGTGTGTGTGTGTGTGTGTGTGTGTGCGTGCGTGTCTGTGTGCGTGCGTGTGTGCGTGCGTGTCTGTGTGTGCGCGTGCGTGTGTGTGCAGTCGGTCCAGGGGATGCTGGAGAACCCGACTGAGGCCGTCAGCGAGCTGTCGTACTTTGACTGCATCGACAGCGTCATGGAGAACTCAAAGGTAGAACCTCGCCAGCGTGGGTCCATCGTTTCATTTTTCCTTTTTATTTATCGCTTCCGTACTCTTTTCTCTGACAGGTTCTCGGTGAGTCTATGGCTGGAATTTCCCACAATGCCAAGAACTCCAACCTGCCAGAGTTTGGAGAATCGGTCAGCGCTGGCTCCAAAGCTCTGTGTGGTCTGACTGAAGCAGCTGCTCAGGTAAAACCATTACTGCTGCTGGTTTTCAGACGCTGGTCAGGGCTTTGCTGGAACCCACCACTGCCTTCATTAGCTGTAATGAACGTGTAGCGTCACCCAGACGGTGGCAGTGTGTGAGCACAGATCTGTGATCAGTGAGCGTTGTTTGTGCCGGGCTGACGTCAGGCTGCCTACCTGGTGGGAGTGTCGGACCCCAACAGTGCAGCGGGTCAGAAGGGACTAGTGGACCCAGCTCAGTTTGCTCGGGCTAACCAGTCCATCCAGATGGCCTGTCAGAACCTGGTGGACCCGGCCTGCACTCAGTCTCAGGTACGGTGCAGACATTAACGGCCCGTTTCACCCTCGGCTCTGTGCCTGCTTTCACCCCTGCTTGTTCCTTGTCCAGGTTCTCTCTGCAGCCACCATCGTGGCCAAACACACCTCTGCGCTGTGCAACGCCTGCCGCCTGGCCTCCTCCAACACGCCCAACCCTGTGGCCAAGAGGCAGTTTGTGCAGTCGGCCAAGGAAGTGGCCAACACCACCGCCAACCTGGTCAAGTCCATCAAGGTCTGCTGTCGAACCTAATCACTGGAGGCTCTGAATGTTCCCAAACCACAGTAGAGGAGACTAGAGCAACACCCAGAACTAGAGAGAATGTCCCTGTTTATAGTAGTGGTCCTTTTGATTCAGGAGGTTCAGCTGCTCCTGCAGGTTTTGGGCCAGAAGCATAGACCTCCAACTTCAGTTCAATGAAAATATCAAAGGTACGAATGTAATAATGCTTGTGATTTCTTCAGGCGTTGGACGGAGCCTTCAACCATGAGAACAGAGAGAAGTGTAAGGCTGCCACTGGGCCCCTGATCGAAGCGGTGGACAACCTGACAGCCTTCGCCTCCAACCCAGAGTTCGCCAGCATTCCTGCACAGATCAGCCCCGAGGTAAAACAAGCACGGACCGGCCCGTCATCTGCTACAGAGGGTTGAGCTCCCGGCTCTGAGGCAGAAACTGAGCTGCTGGAACGATTGTGGTCATTAGAAATGTTTGGTTTGTCACAAAGGCAGAATTAGACTGATCACGATGCCGTTTGTGGTGTAATGTCACGTTTATCATCCATTGACACCCGTTCTTTGTTTCCACTCGTCCTGTTTAGGGCCACGCAGCCATGGAGCCCATCCTAGTGGCAGCAAAGACCATGCTGGAGAGCTCGACGGGCCTGATCCAGACCGCCCGCTCGCTGGCCGTCAACCCCAAAGACCCGCCCAAGTGGTCGGTGCTGGCCGGACACTCGCGCACTGTGTCGGACTCCATCAAGAAGCTGATCACCAACATGAGGTGGAGTCGCAAACCCCGCTTTTATCACCGTCGCTGTAAAGCTTGGTCTACGCTTTAATACTGTATGTTCATAGCTGCCTCAGCCTTGAATCCTCACTGTGTTTGTTGTACAGAGAAAAGGCTCCAGGGCAGAGAGAATGTGACGATGCCATTGACGTTCTGAACCGCTGCATCCGTGAGGTGGATCAGGCCTCGCTAGCCGCCATAAGCCAGCACCTCACGCCGAGAGAGGACATCTCCATGGAGGTGAGCTCAGCTCCTCTGTCGGACGATTAACGTTGCGTGTCATTCTTCATAAGGTAGTTTGCACTTAAACTGTGTTTAATGTTTTGGTCAAATGGTCAAAGTTTCAGCAATGAAAAAATAAATGGTCCCAACTGGATCCCAGTGCTCAGTGTGGTTGTGTTTGAGAAGCTGCTGTTTCTGAGCACGTTGCTCCGCCTCAGTGTCCTGTCCGTGTGTTGCAGACGCTCCATCAGCAGATGGCCGCCTCCGTCCATGAGATCAGTAACTTGATCGACCCCGTGGCTGTGGCTGCTCGTTCGGAGGCGTCTCAGCTCGGCCACAAGGTGAAGCACACGCGCCTCACAGTGACTCCTGTAAATGAGGAGCAGCTGGTGGTCAGTGAACTGACCTGACCTTCGCACTCTGTCGATAGGTGTCCCAGATGTCCAGCTACTTCGAGCCCCTGATCATGGCAGCCATCAGTACAGCCTCCAAGATCCTGAGCAGTCAGCAGCAGATGGCCGTCTTAGACCAGACCAAGACCCTGACGGAGTCGGCCCTGCAGATGCTCTACACGGCCAAGGAAGCTGGAGGAAACCCCAAGGTACTGAGGCTGGGACCCAGAAAGCTGTGCTCGAGTCCACAGTAGCTTCATCCTGTGGTTGTTTGTCTGTGTCTGAAGGCGTCCCACATGCAGGAGGCGCTGGAGGAATCCGTTCAGATGATGAAGGAAGCGGTGGATGACCTGGGCGCCACGCTGGCGGAGGCGGCCAGCGCGGCGGGGGCTGTGGGTGGGATGGTGGACTCCATCAACGATGCCATCAATAAGATGGAGGACGCGCCTGCGCTGGAACCAGAAGGAACCTTTGTGGACTATCAGACCACGATGGTCAAAACGGCCAAGGCCATCGCCGTCACTGTGCAGGAGATGGTGAGTCAGACAGTGCTCCATGACACAGCCATGATAAGCTCCTTATTATTCAAGCGTGACAACAGACCAACAGAGCTTTTTTCCCGTCAGGTGACCAAATCCAACACCAACCCGGACGACCTCGGCGGCCTGGCCAACCAGCTCACAAACGAGTTTGGAAATCTGGCAGATGAGGCCAAATATGCAGCTGTTACTGCTGAGAACAATGAAGTAAATGAAATCATCTTCTGAGACACAGGGTGTCATTCCATCACATCATGCTGAACAGACATGCTCTTGTTTTGTCAGATCGGTTCCAACATCAAGAAGCAGGTGGGTGAACTGGGTCTCACCTGCACGGGTCTGGTGACGAAGGCCGGAGCTCTGCAGTGCAGCCCCAACGACACCTTCACCAAGAAAGAGCTGATCGAAAGCGCCCGCAAAGTCTCAGAGAAGGTGAGGCCGCGATCGGGGAGGACGCGGCTGCACGGCTCCGGGCGCTCGGACTGAATCACGCTGTTTCTTGCAGGTGTCCCATGTGCTGGCGTCTCTGCAGGCAGGCAACCGCGGCACGCAGGCCTGCATCACAGCAGCCAGCGCCGTGTCCGGCATCATCGCAGACCTGGACACCACCATCATGTTCGCCACTGCCGGGACCCTGAACAGGGAGAACGCAGAGACCTTTGCTGACCACAGGTACGACTCCCAGTCACATCCGTGATGGTTTGTTCCCACTGAGGCTCAGACCTTGTTGAAGCTTCTCTGTCATAGCTGGTGATCGTGTGAGCCTCATGTTTGCAGGGAATGCATCCTGAAGACGGCCAAGGCTCTGGTGGAGGACACCAAGCTGCTGGTGTCTGGTGCCGGAGCCAGTCAGGAGAAACTGGCGCAGGCTGCTCAGTCGTCGGTGTCCACCATTACCAAACTGGCTGATGTGGTCAAGCTGGGAGCTGCCAGCCTGGGTTCTGAGGACCCAGAGACCCAGGTACAATGAGATAATAGGATAATTCCCCTTCCATGTTTTCCAGTACAGAGCAAACCACGCTGCACCCTGAGCCTGGCCAGCAGCCTGTTCCTCTATCACTAAATGAAGTCATATCAACATTGGCAGGTGATTAGTTTTTAGCAGAGCTTCACGTGACGATGTTGATAAATCACTTCTCCCTCGACAGGTGGTCCTGATCAACGCGGTGAAAGATGTGGCCAAAGCTCTCGGGAACCTCATCAGTGCCACCAAGGCGGCTGCAGGCAAACCCCACGACGACCCCAGCATGCTGCAGCTGAAGAACTCTGCCAAGGTGGGAGGCTGAACCCGCTCCGCAGGTCACACGCTGAGATCGGGTGGAGATCGGGTGGTGACGAGGTGGAGATCGGGTGGTGACGAGGTGGAGATCGGGTGGTGACTGGGTGGTGACCGGGTGGTGACCGGGTGGAGATCGGGTGGTGACCGGGTGGAGATCGGGTGGTGACGAGGTGGAGATTGGGTGGTGACGAGGTGGAGATCGGGTGGTGACTGGGTGGGGATCGGGTGGTGACCGGGTGGTGACGAGGTGGAGATCGGGTGGTGACTGGGTGGAGATCGGGTGGTGACTGGGTGGTGACGAGGTGGAGATCGGGTGGTGACGAGGTGGAGATCGGGTGGTGACCGGGTGGAGATCGGGTGGTGACGAGGTGGAGATCGGGTGGAGATCGGGTGGTGACGAGGTGGAGATCGGGTGGTGACCGGGTGGTGAACGGGTGGTGACCGGGTGGAGATCGGGTGGTGACTGGGTGGAGATCGGGTGGTGACTGGGTGGAGATCGGGTGGTGACGAGGTGGAGATCGGGCGGTGACGAGGTGGAGATCGGGCGGTGACGAGGTGGAGATCGGGTGGAGATCGGGTGGAGATCAGGTGGTGACGAGGTGGAGATCGGGTGGTGACCGGGTGCTCGTGTGCTCCGCCGTAGGTGATGGTGACCAATGTGACGTCGCTCCTGAAGACGGTGAAGGCCGTGGAGGACGAGGCCACCAAAGGAACCAGAGCTTTGGAGGCAACTATTGAACACATCAAACAGGAGCTGACTGTGAGTAAGCGCTGGTCGCGGTGAAGCATCATTGGTCCAGACGCTGCCTCCCACCGTACGTGAGGCGACGCCGTCCGAGCAGCGTTCCAGATCCTCTCTCAGTACGAGTCCAGTGTTGCTGCTGTCTTCACACAGGTGTTCAGCAGCTCTGACCCACCGGCCAAAACCACCACACCAGAGGAATTCATTCGCATGACCAAAGGCATTACCATGGCAACGGCCAAGGCCGTGGCCGCCGGGAACTCGTGTCGCCAGGAGGACATCATCGCCACCGCCAACCTGAGCCGAAGGGCCATCGCTGACATGCTGCACTCCTGCAAGGTGGGCGTGCGACGCGAGCGGCGGAAGCTGCACGCGCTGCCGTGTCTCTAAGCTTCTCTCTGTGCTTCCAGCAAGCCGCCTTCCACCCAGAGGTCAGCAAAGAGGTCCAGATGAGAGCGCTGCGCTTCGGCAAGGAGTGTGCCACCGGATACCTGGGCCTGCTGGAGCACGTGCTGGTGGTGAGAACAATGTGATGACCCGGCCCGGAGCCACACCGGATCAGGCCTCATCATCAGCTGTCAGGACGCCACGCGTCACAGTCCCTCCGTCGGCCGCTCCCGCCGCCGTGGCGCTCGTTTGCTTTTGGGTTGTGGGTCGGCAGCGTTGGAGGCACGGCAGCGTCCATGTCACATATGGGGTTAATCACCTCCTTCCTCCCGTCTCCTCATGCTCTGTCAATGCGTGTTAATGCTCACTGGCGGCGCTGCACTGTACAGAGCCTGCACACGTGTGAGGCTGCACTGAAGGTCCCTGTACGAACCATGTGAGCCGCAGTTGAAGCACATGGCCGGACTTTGTTTGGCTGATTTGGCGTCCATTGGTGTGTGATGTCACACCTCAGTGAGAAGCTGCTCAGTCACGTGATTCTCTAGAAACAGAAGCAGAGCACAGACGTCAGTCCTCGCACTCCAGCACGCGTCTGTGTGTGAAAGAAGCTAATGTAGCTAATACTGATGAACACACACACACACACACACACACACACCCCTGTTGGGTTTTGTTTGCCCTGGCATCCCTTTGGCTCACTGCATGCGTTCCTCTGCACTTACGTGTGTGTGTCTTTTTCATGACAACACATCCAAACCTGAGCCGGGTTTGGACTGAGCCCTGTTAATGCCCTGCACCTGTCACGCTGCTGCTGCCTTAAGGACGGCCTGAGGACATGGGCTGATGCCCAGACACACGTCTGAGGAGCAGAGAGCGACACCGACGCTCGACGTCTGCATGTGTGTCCATGGTTCCATCAGCTCCTGAGTGTCAATAGCTGACATGAGTTTCTCAGGACTCAGAACAATGAAGTCCGACCGCTTCTTTCTTTACAGCAGATTGAGTTGAGGTGGTTTGTGCGTCTCCTCAGCAAACAATGAGCATTAGCAGCTCTGTGTCGCCCAGACACATGTTGCTGCCAGTGTCTCCACTGATTTGGGCCCTGGGTTTTATAGGTTTTTTATGGTACATTTAAAGGTATAAACAGATATATAACAGATTTCTGTCTTTTCCTGTGTAGAATATGTGAGCTGCCTTTAACCTCAGCTCCACATGTTGAGCATTTAGCATTTGTTTAGCATTTTGTTGCGCATTAGAGAGTTTGTGTAACTTTAGTTTCCCCCACAGATCATCCAGAAGCCGTCCCATGACCTGAAGCAGCAGCTGGCTGGCTACTCCAAGCGAGTGGCAGGGTCCGTGACCGAGCTCATCCAGGCGGCCGAGGCCATGAAAGGTACTTTAACCTTTGCTTACATACATATTTAAATGCTCGTGTGAAATATGATAGAACGGGTTCATTGTGAAAGACCGTAACGAAAATGCAGACAAGGGCCACGCAATGAGACTCGTACGTTGTGTTTCAGATGCTCCAGACGTGATTTAACAAACGTATACGATAGTATTCTGAAGCAGGATGAATCAAAGTAATTTCCCGACTTCCATAGTTTCACATAAAATCCCTCTCTCAGATGACGTATTAACAAGGGTTTGATTCCTGTCGGGCGAAGGGAAGTCGTCCTGTCACAGCGCCATCTCCACCCTCCGGTTTTAGAGATCTTAGCTTCCAGCTGTAGGTTCCCAACAGCGTGCTCTCACCTTTACACCGTGTGCTGCAGGGACCGAGTGGGTGGATCCTGAAGATCCCACCGTCATTGCGGAAAATGAACTGTTGGGAGCAGCGGCTGCTATTGAGGCAGCTGCCAAGAAGCTGGAGCAGTTGAGGCCCAGGACCAAACCCAAGGTTTAACTCCCATATAATAATAAAAACGGGTCAATAATACAGGGTTCAGTGTGTTCACGGATGCTTTGCGTTCCAGGAAGCAGATGAGAGCCTAAACTTTGAAGAGCAGATTCTGGAGGCAGCCAAGTCTATCGCTGCTGCCACTAGTGCTCTGGTCAAGGCAGCGTCAGCAGCACAGAGGGAGCTGGTGGCTCAGGGGAAGGTACGCGTCCAGCACATGACGCATGACGTCACACGTCCACCAAGATGAGAAAGGGTTCTGTGTGGAGCCACGTGTGAGTGTGTGTTTAGTGGAGCGGTCAACAGGGTGAAGCTCATCAAACTCCATGAAAACTCCCTAAAGCATGTAGTCGTGCTCTAACTGCTGAGGCGTATCCTAGTGTCACCTGAATGAAGGAATGAATTATAAACAAGGGCTCTGCATTAGAAAGTCAGTGACGTGTTTGTTGCGTCTCCAACTTCCTGTATTTTCAGGTGGGAGCGATTCCAGCCAATGCGGTGGATGATGGACAGTGGTCTCAGGGCCTGATCTCAGCCGTGAGTCTCTTCGCTCAGCGTGTCTTTAGGAATGGTACCGGTGAAGCCACTCATTACTGTGACTCCTCAGGCACGGATGGTGGCGGCAGCCACCAACAACCTGTGTGAAGCCGCCAACTCAGCAGTGCAGGGACATGCGAGCGAGGAGAAGCTCATCTCCTCAGCCAAGCAGGTGGCAGCGTCCACTGCGCAGCTGCTGGTGGCCTGCAAGGTCAAGGCGGACCAGGACTCCCAGACCATGAAGAGGCTGCAGGTGAGCTGCACCGGAGAAACGGGCTCGGAGAAGACCTGAAGGGGGTGAAAAGACCCGGCCGAGTTCACGGCAGCGCAGCCTCAGCTGATGCTGCCGTTCCTTCCTCACAGCACGTGGTTCTAGCAGCGATTGAGGCTCTGCAGTAGCTGCCAAGCGAACAATACCCTGTGTTCTATTCAAAGGCGTGTGTGTGTGTGTGTGTGTGTGTGTGTGTGTGTGTGTGTGTGTGTGTGTGTGTGTGTGTGTGTCTGTGTCTGTGCGTGTACATCTGTGTGTGCGTGTCTGTGTGTGTGTGCGTGTCTGTGTCTGTGTGCGCGTCTGTGTCTGTGTGCGCGTGTCTGTGTCTGTGCGTGTACATCTGTGTGTGTGTGCGCGTGTACATCTGTGTGTGCGTGTCTGTGTGTGTGTGCGCGTGTACATCTGTGTGTGTGTGTGTGCGTGTCTGTGTGTGTGTGCGTGTCTGTGTGTGTGTGTGTGTTTGTGTCTGTGCGTGTACATCTGTGCGTGTGTCTGTGTGTGTGTGCGTGTCTGTGTGTGTGTGTGTGCGTGTACATCTGTGCGTGTGTCTGTGTGTGTGTGCGTGTCTGTGTGTGTGTGTGTGCGTGTCTGTGTAGGGTTGCAGGTGAGCTGTGTGATCGTGCAGCTGCTCGTGTGGATTAGTGGCTCTATATCTGGTACAGACAGGATCGCCCTTTTGTTATTTTAAAGGGCTCCTCCACAGAGCAGTGCGTTCTTACTGGGTGACTGAAGGACAGCAGAGTCTGGAGGATCTTCTCTATTCTACGTTTCCTATAATGCAGCCAGTAGAATGGTGCAGTTTATTTGTAATTTATTTTAAAAGCTCACTGGACCTGATGGAGCACAAAAGCTGTGCTGTGACCTTCGTGTGTAACTGAAGCACCTTCTCCAGAGCCGGAGCAGAAACCTACAAGTATCTCTTGTCACAGCGTCACCAAAATACAGTCTTTAAGGCCGTGAGTGCGCTGAGCCCGGCCAGCTCATATTCTCTGATCCAATCAGCACCAGCTTATCTCCTCCTCTTCTGGGCCTGCAGCTGCCACCACAGTCATTCCCATACATTTACGTCTGCTGGGCTCTGGAAACAATCCACGGGTCGGGCCATGGCAACGAGAGCTGGAAACATTAGCCTTGATCTATGATTACACCCGCAGCATTTGCTGTCTTCACTCTGTGCCATCGTGCTTTTTATGGTTACAATTATTCTAGTGCTGAATAATATATGGTCTCTGTCCAACGTGTGAATATGTGAGCAAAGGATTCCTGATGGCAGCAGGCGACTCGGACAGAAGCGCCTGAGAGTCGGCGTTCCAGTTACCATTTAGTTCAACGCGACCTGAAACACTTCGTTTCCTGCTCCTGCTGTGAGTGTGCGTGGCTGAAAAGCTGTGGTCGGTGCCGGTCCTGTGAAGTGACGTGCTATAAAGTGTTGCACATTGTCCTGCGTCCAGTCACTCCACCAGAATACTGGGTGTTCTGTACCACTTGTTCTGACAGAAGTGAAGCTGCTGCCGTCACCAGTGGGTCACTGGGAGCAGCCCAGTCCTTCTGGCCTGGAGACACGCGGCCTCAGGGACGTCTCCAGGGATGTGGAGCGGCCTCAGAGTCCAGGATGAGTTCATGGCACTGGTTTGGTAGTGGCTCTGGGTCTGAGGCGCTGTTGGGCTCTGGGTCTGAGGCGCTGTTGGGCTCTGGGTCTGAGGCGCTGTTGGGCTCTGGGTCTGAGGCGCTGTTGGACTCTGGGTCTGAGGCGCTGTTGGGCTCTGGGTCTGAGGCGCTGTTGGGCTCTGGGTCTGAGGCGCTGTTGGACTCTGGGTCTGAGGCGCTGTTGAACTTAGAGTCTGAGGCGCTGTTGGGCTCTGGGTCTGAGGCGCTGTTGGGCTCTGGGTCTGAGGCGCTGTTGGACTCTGGGTCTGAGGCGCTGTTGGGCTCTGGGTCTGAGGCGCTGTTGGGCTCTGGGTCTGAGGCGCTGTTGGACTCTGGGTCTGAGGCGCTGTTGGGCTCTGGGTCTGAGGCGCTGTTGGACTCTGGGTCTGAGGCGCTGTTGGGCTCTGGGTCTGAGGCGCTGTTGGACTCTGGGTCTGAGGCGCTGTTGGACTTTGGGTCTGAGGCGCTGTTGAACTTAGAGTCTGAGGCGCTGTTGGACTCTGGGTCTGAGGCGCTGTTGGGCTCTGGGTCTGAGGCGCTGTTGGGCTCTGGGTCTGAGGCGCTGTTGGGCTCTGGGTCTGAGGCGCTGTTGAACTTAGAGTCTGAGGCGCTGTTGGACTCTGGGTCTGAGGCGCTGTTGGACTCTGGGTCTGAGGCGCTGTTGGGCTCTGGGAGCCTCAGCTGCTCGTCATTGCCTTTTACAGAGATGGAGCAGGAAAAGGCGGTTTCTCCCTGAGCTTGAGGCTCCTCTCCTTTCTGGGAGAAGCGCCTCACATCTGTTTGTGTGAGCTGCCGCGTGATGACTCACCTGCCGCTGAGTCGGTTCTGTTTGACAAAACAAATCTGCCTCATCATTCACTGTCTGAACCAAATGTAACTGGGCTCAAGCTCATGTTTGCACCGTTGTTTATTCCCACAGGCTGCTGGAAACGCTGTGAAGAGAGCGTCTGACAACCTCGTGAAAGCAGCTCAAAAAGCAGCCTTCGAAGCTCAGGACGACCAGGCCGTGGTGGTGAAGAGCAAGATGGTGGGAGGCATCGCTCAGGTGAGTGGGCGCTGGAATGTGGCTCCAAAGGATGCAGACTATGAGTGTCAGATATCAGCGGAGCAGCAGAATGGCGCTGACGGACCGTCGTTACAGATCATCGCCGCTCAGGAGGAGATGCTGCGCAAAGAGCGTGAGCTGGAGGAGGCGCGGAAGAAGCTGGCCATGATCCGACAGCAGCAGTACAAGTTCCTGCCCTCGGAGCTGCGGGAGGACGGCCAGGAGCAGTGAGGGAGGAGCGCTCACGCCGCCTCCGTCAGCGAGCAGCTGGAGCGTACGGCAAAGGGTTGGGTCTCTTTATTTAATGTTTGAAAGCAGTGAAAGCAATAATGCCAACGATTAGGAATCTGGAGATTACGAAATGTGTCTAAATTAAAGTCTCTGTGCTTTTATTCCTCATGGTCATATACTTTTCAACATTGGGGTCAGTTCCCTCTGTGTGTGTGTTGTGTACATGTTTGTAAGATGACAATCCTGCCTGCTTGGCTTCACAGTTACACTTTACTGTTAGATCTTAACATATCGTATCAAGGAAGCACAACTTATGCCTCTGTGCAGATGTTGCATAATATATGCAGATGTTCTACGTAGGAAACGTGGAGCTTCCATGTGTGGATGAAAGCTGGTCGTATGTTCAGGTTTGAACACAACCTTTAGATTTGGACATTTTTACTTTGCAATGGAACAAATGAGAGCGTGAACCTATTTTGAAGATTGAGCTAAGAAATGTATTAAATTCATTCCTTAAAATAAAGTTGCTGTAGGTTCTAGGTCTTTGTTAGATTAGCCTGTGTTTGTGTGCAGAAGAAGAAGCCATAAATGGAATCTTTCATAGCGTTGTGTAACGTTGGCTGTTTGGTGCTTATTGCCTCACTCTTAACTCGTCATGTGCCAGTGTTCGTGTTCGCTGAACGATGTAACCTATACATAATGATTTATGTAATGTTTTCTCACCAGGGGCCTGATGCGAACTGTAGTGTAGTGACATGATATTGATCATTTGCCTGCTACATGCACTAAAGTCATAACTTTGATAATCATGGATTCACTTAAACCGCGCTTCGTCCACAATGTCTTTATTTTCACATATTAAACCTTAGAACAAACTGCTAGAACGTCGTCTCCTCCAAGAATTACGCAAAGCATTTTTTCTGCAGTTCACGTTTTTTCTTGGATGTGGTATAATTATAATGCTGTGTACAGCAGTACCACCCCATGGGCACTGTAACAGAGATTTATATTCAATAAAGTCCGTTTAAGTCAAAGCATTTGGCGTCTGTTCTTTTCTGCCGTTCTGCCTTCACCTTTTTTATGTTGTGTTCTCATTTTACATCATCAAATGAATATTATATTTAGTCATAGAACATTTTAAAGTATTTACTCAAGTAGCCTCCAGGTTTGTGAATACAAACAACTCGTAACCATCTCGTTTGACTACAACAACCAGTTTAAAACCACTTTAACTTTTTCGTATAAATTTTGAGTCATCTTAATAAACAATTTAAAGTCCTGGTATTTTTGTAACTTCTTCGCTTTGTTTTATAACATTCGTGGCTAAACTTCGCTTTCTGGGCTAGTTCCGCTTTTTTGTCACCACCTTCTAATACACGTAGGTTTTCCCGCTCTCTACAGCCCCTGATGAACCTGCTGGTCAAAAGTAACGGAACTGATTTATTGTGTCACACTCGCGCATACACGCGCGTCACACACAAGGGGCGACTCGCGCTGCCTAAATATGGACAACACCGTCCTCGTGCGCATCCCCAGAAAAAACGGGAGCTCGCGCTGCAGCCATTCCGTCCTCGTTCTCTCCTCGAGCCGCTCAGACTTCTCCGCAGGCGCCCGTCCGCTGCCCCAGAGTCCAGACAGCACCGAGAACACAGCTGAGCCGCCATGGAGGCCATCAAGAAGAAGATGCAGATGCTGAAGCTGGATAAGGAGAACGCCATAGACCGGGCGGAGCAGGCGGAGGTGGACAAGAAGGGAGCGGAGGACAAATGCAAGCAGGTAGAGAAAGATGCGGCTGACGCGGCTCGGCGCCTGCGCTGGTCGACGAAGAAAGACCCAGAACTGGCTTCAGCCTGTGCTTGTCACGTGGGGGTCGAGCTTTGTTAGAAAGGATAAATGTCAGGGCCACTCTGATAAAACTGGTAACCGCGTAAATGACTCATTTAAACCAAGTCCAACCACTCAACTCTGGTTTGATTTACAGTAAATACTGTCAGAGTCGTTGACAAATATGCAGGTATTAATAGAATATTATTAGCATACATAGATGTATGTAGTTATTCACTATTGTAGATTATTTCCTCTATTTACCAACTGATCATTTAGTTAAAACAAAGCTATATAATATTTTTAAAGGTTCCATTGATCCGTGCTCTGAAGTCTCTGAAAGCCATGAAACTAATTTGGTACAAATAGTTGGTGTGAACAACTATAGTCTAACGTCAGGCTTTTATACGCTTGATATCTTGAAATAAATCAATGACAATTCATGAAAGCAGTTAAGTCAGTGTATGTTTTTTTTTCCTGAATTGCTAAAAATCATACGTGTGTGATTTCCTGCTGATTTCCTGGATGAGGCGATGCCCAAATATGATATAAGTGTCAAACAGACACTTTATATAATGCGGCCTGGTTCAGCCGTGATGCTGAAACATTTAAGAACATTTAACATTAAAGGGCCAGATATGAACTGTTTAAACATGACCAGTGCAAAGCGGTCCAGGTTGTTCCCATGCACAGATTCCAGCATGAACCACCTGCTGGTTAGTTTGGGAGAAGCTGGCGATTCATAGTGGTCAGAACCAGAATTCTGCTGTCTAATGGTGGGAGGCCTCGGGTGGGGCAGCGCTGACAGCCCGTTCTGGGGGGAGGCTGCAGAGGCTCTGGTCCAGATCTGTTGACATTTATACGTGTTTTGTTCTTTGTGTCATAACTTCCACATGTTCTCAGCTGTGCAGACACATAATTCGTTACAGTACCGTGTAACTGCTGAAGGATTTTGTGGTTTTATTTTAGCGGCAGATGTTCATATAGCGTATGATTGTTATCAATCTGTCGATCAGCAGTTAACCTTTAAGCTACATTACAGGCCCAGTGGTTTAGAGGCTCAAGATGAGCATTGAGAAGCAGTCTGCAGTGAAAAGCAGCAATTTAGGAGTCAGAATAAATAGATAATTATATATTAATCTATTCTCCTTTTGTAATCAGACAAAGAGCAATTGTAAAACATATTTTACTGTAATTATAACAGACAAGAACCTGAAACTCCCCAGTTAAAAAAAAGACCAGGCATCATCTGCACTATAAATACATGGAGCTATTCATCTTTGCAAGTGTCCACATAACATTTATTCTCAGAGGACCCAACACACAGCTGTTACCATGGCCGCACTGTTACTGTGACGGAAGAAATAAACACACCTGTCTGCTGGAAGACCTCAGACCTCAGTAATGACCTGTGCATAAAGCAATGTGATCTGTTACCTGACCTGGACATTAGCCTTAACCATTCTAACGGGGCCTCTAGGACCATCATGTTATGTTTGGTTCAGGCATCAGAGGCCAACTCCTCTGAGCCGTCATCAGCTCTGGCATCTTCTTCTTTTCATATTCCTCTTTCTATTCTGCTGCGTTGGTGGTTTATAGCCGTCTAACATGTTCTTTTCTTTTTGTGTCTACTGTGCTGGGATTTTTAACTTCTAGCTGGAGGAGGAACTTCTGGGTCTGCAGAAGAAGCTGAAAGGAGTAGAAGATGAGCTGGACAAATATTCTGAATCACTAAAAGATGCTCAAGAAAAGCTTGAGCAGGCAGAGAAAAAGGCAGCAGATGTAAGTGAAAGGTGTAAAAAGCACATGAATGTCACAGAAGTGCAGATGTCATCTTTTTTCATACAATCGCCATTCAGATGGTTTTCTTCAGGTGCAGCACAAGGTTTAGTTCTGCATCAACACAATACACAAATATACAAAATACATTATGTGTTCTGATCGTGGGAACCAAACGTTTGGGGTCATTTTAGTTCACTTGTTAAAAATAAATAAGAGAAATTGCTAAAAGTTGATGTGTGTGCAATTTTAAAATAAGAGATATTTAAATAAATTTTATTTCGACACAATAACCGGAAGAGTCAAGCCTCATTTACGACCTGTGGTACCGTTGCCATGGCAACACGGTGACTCCTCGGCGACAGAAAGACCTTGGACAGCGTTTTGCAGCATGGCGACTTTAGTCTCTCTAGACTCTGTGAGGAAGAAGATCCAGACGCTGCAGCAGGTGGCGTATGAGGCGGAGGAGCGAGCCGAGCTGCTGCAGGCGGACGCGGACGCGGAGCGGGAGGCCAGACTGCGGGTAGACGGGCACACGGTCCAACACGGAGCCTGCGTTAGCCGTGACAGCGTCTGAGGCGCTGTGACGTCACACTGATGGAACCCACGTTTTTATATTCAATTAACGCTTAATATTAGTACAGTTGTACACACCTTTAGCGTATAAAGTGTAACTACCGCGTGAAGCCTTTGCTACTACAGAAATAAACACATTTCGCTCACTCTAACGGCTTGTGCTGACCGCGCACGCGCCCGGATGTTAAGGAGACGCGACCTCAGACTGGCCACGCGCAAACCCGTCATCAGACCCATTCACTGATGACGGGTTTGTTTATGTTACAACGTCAAACGTCTCACGTTGGTGTTAAACTTCGGGAGGCACCGACACTCTTTCTGTTTGCACACACTGGTTCTGTTTATCTGTGAACTTAAGTTCAAATGTGAAATGAAAAGAATGAACCAGCTACTGCAAAATCTGTTTTATTTTTATATTTCAATTTTAAAACACAAACAAAAAGCATAAATAACTATTTATTTAGTCATTTATTTAGTTTATTTATTATGTCAACGATTAAAGACAAAGTATTTTAGTTTGGTGCATCAGGTTTACATACTTGTGTTTTATGTTAGATTTCATGATGAGGACGCAGGTACAGAGCATGAACATACTGTATAAACTCATGATGGTTTCCACTAGTTTCTATTAGGATGAGTCTCAGGACCCAGTGTTTGTTCCTGCAGGCTGAGGCAGAGGTGGCCTCTCTAAACAGGCGCATCCAGCTGGTGGAAGAGGAGTTGGATCGGGCTCAGGAGAGACTGGCTACTGCTCTGCAGAAGCTGGAAGAGGCCGAGAAGGCGGCAGACGAGAGTGAGAGGTGAAGACATTCATGACCCTGCGTCCCAGCTCAGTGCCGACAGTTAACCTAGCGAGGACTGTTACCTCCAGAGTGTGAGTTGACTGCAGAGTGACCAACGGTTTGTGTCTGTTCCTCTCCCTCAGAGGAATGAAGGTCATAGAGAACAGAGCCACAAAAGACGAAGAGAAAATGGAGATCCAGGAGATGCAGCTGAAGGAAGCCAAACACATTGCAGAGGAGGCTGACCGCAAATATGAAGAGGTGAGGAAACCATAGCTCACCCCTGTAGCACATGTCAAAACTCTGAATTAGATCATAAGGATGTGGAAGGGGTTAAGCCAAAGTGAAATATTATCATATTCCAAAGATAAAGCATTATCAGTCCCTTTATTTATCGTGGGTTTGCGCTGACTCCATTCTCTGCAGGTTGCCCGTAAACTAGTGATCCTGGAGGGTGAGCTGGAGCGCTCCGAGGAGCGGGCTGAGGTGGCTGAGGCGTGAGTAAACAGCTGCTGAGCGTCATAGCAGACGTCATGGGATACAAAGACATTCACTTAGTGCATTTTCATATAACGTAATTATTATGGGATTGACCTGCTTGACTCTCAAATGTCTGAATGTGTGAAGCTGACGGTCCTAACAAATGCGCTAACCACAGAAAGGTTCTGGTTGTGTGTTTTTGTGTGATGCATGCCATCACCCGTGTGGGACTTGTGTGACGGCTGCCACCCACTGCCCCTGGACTAACCCCTGCAGGCGAGTGCGGGAGCTGGAGGAGGAGCTTAGACTAATGGACCACAATTTGAAGTCCATGATGTGTGACGAAGAAGAGGTAAAGACTCCATCAGTGTGCGATGCTGACCTGCTCCTCTCTGCTCCTCTGACGTGCAGCCTCTCCGTCACGCCTTTTGTTTAACTCACATCTAACACGGTGACTTTAAGCATCTTGTCTGAACCAAGTCACGTTTGTTCTGACTTCTTTCATTTCATCATTTCACTCACTGTGAAAACGGTGAGTGAAGACGTCCAATCAGATGTTGGTAATTGAAACCCTTGTTCCTTAACCCCAGTGAAAACACGTTGTACGTTATTGAATCCAGCATAATCACAAAACAATCACAACTAATCACTGAACCTCTAAATGTGAATTAGTCTGAATGCAGTGTATGATAAGCAACTGCTCAGGAAACAGTGGGACTTTGGGTTCATGAGTCTCTGTATTTCTCATGACACTCTGGTGTCATGAGAAATACACAGTAACAGCAACTGACTTGTTTCCATGACAAGCATCACCTGAACCAAAACAGGGTTAGGTGTAAATCATATCTATATTCTGTCCATGAGCTACGAGCTGAAGCTCTTCTATTGTCCTATCTTTCAAGTCTCTGCTTTCTCTTCTGCTTTTGCTCTTTCGTGCGTTGCTCAGTAAATCAGGTGACCTTGAGGAAGAGTTGAAAAATGTCACCAACAACTTGAAGTCACTGGAAGCCCAGGCTGAGAAGGTACAGTAGGAGCTGGGAGGCATGTGATGAGGACTGACACAAACATTATATGTCGGACATAGTCATGTAGAAACAGAAGCAAGAAGGAAAGCCCATTTTGGATGATGCTGTGAGGTAGTGACAGTTTTTTTCATTAAAAGGGGCTGTGGCTCAGTGTTTATTACACAATTAGTAAAAACATCTCAATAAAAGCACAAAGATAAAACTGAGGTGTCATCACCCCGTCAGGCCGTGGGGCCCTGTTGAGGTAGAGGACACCTCCATCCCACTGGGATTGATGTTGGGACACGTCGTCACCTTTTCATTTATTGGTTGGAGCTTGGGTTTCTGCTGTGTCGCTGACAGTAAAGCTTGTATGACATCTCCTCAGCAGTGCTGCACTTAGTAACTGTGTGTCTGTTGGACTTTCAGTACTCGCAGAAGGAGGACAAGTATGAAGAGGAGATTCGGGTGCTGACTGACAAACTGAAGGAGGTGATTTTTGCAGCGCATTGTGTTTGGTGTCCTTCACTTAGTTTTGCTCACAGACAGTGGTAATGATGCTGTTGCTCTGTGTTCCAGGCTGAGACTCGTGCAGAGTTTGCAGAGAGGTCTGTGGCTAAACTAGAGAAGACCATTGATGATCTAGAAGGTATGGCTCGTCTTAAAGCACTCATCCATTCCTAATACTTGATTGCTTTTTAATTGTTATGTTGTAAAGTACTAATAGTTCTACTTTCTTGTACTAATGTGTATAAATCTCCAGCAGTGTAGGATGATAATAGATATCAGCCAATCTCTGTCTCTGGCTGCTCTGCCTTTGTGCAGCTTTCACTGACACTGTTTGAGTCAAAGTCTTGTTGGACCCGGTTTGTGGAGCTCAGCTCCTGCATCACTGTTTTAGAGCCGCTGATGTGATGATGTAACACCAGTCACTCTATGTGAAGTATAACAGTGTCCCTTCTGTTTCCACTCTTTCCGCTTGGCTCTCCTGTCTTTGTGGACCCGTGTGTGTCCTCCTGTAGATGAAGTATATGCTCAGAAGCTGAAGGGCAAGGCTCTCAGTGAGGAGCTGGACCTGGCCCTCAATGACATGACCACGCTGTAGGCCTGCACCCCTGCTCTCTTCCACCTGATGCTCTTCTTGGTCCCGTCGTAGGCCGGATCATTACACTGTGTCTGTGTTTCGTCTCCTGCTTCATTTCCTCTCTTATGAAATCTTTCTGTAAACCTGTTTTCCTTTTCCATGTAATAAATCTATTCATGCTCTTGCGATCTCTGTTTTCCTCTCACTGTTTTTCTGCATTTTATTTTACGACCTTTTTCTACGAACAAAGACAATGACACTGGAAAGGTATTTCTCATCACCAGCGCACATGGTGTCCTGGGGGTTGGTCTAATGTCCGAGGAAGGTAACATTCAGACGCTGAGCTTAAATCTGAGAAAATAAAGACTTTTGGTTTTCTGGTTGATCAGAATTGGGTAAACACTGGAAGTCATTTTCTTCTATTCCAGTCTGTTTGTGTGCTGGTCTTCTTGACCTTTACGTTATTGCTCCAGAGAAACTGAGGGATTTTATCAGTGTTTGGTTCGAACACTGTCTCAATCATGGCTTTGTTTGTTATTACTGCACAGTTAACAGGTTTAACGTATGTGGGGGTCAGAAACCAGTCTGTGCCTGATGCAAACGCCATTTATCAGAGTATCTCCTTCACATACAGAGAGCGAGGTTGTGGAGTGTTGGTCCACTCCTCCTCAGTAGATGAGCTCTGCTGCTGGATATTTATCAGGAGAAGAACATGCCGTGGTTGATCCAGAGCCTCCAAACACGCTCAGTGACAGATTGAATTTAAAGTGATCAAAGCCTTTCTGTGTTTCCGGTGCAGGAGGTCAGTGTGTCTCTATGCTGATAGAGGATGATGAACAGGCTAGCTCTTAGCAACCATTCTACTACTAAAATTTTCTGTTAAAGGCATAGTTTTATACTTTCTGCAGGTTCATGTCTTCCTCTTTATCACCTTATCACAGTACACACACCGTGTAGAATCAGTGAATTAGAATGAGCTCATATAGAATTTATCTGTGACTTTGTTTCCTTCTCCAGAGAAAGTTGCTCATGCCAAAGAGGAGAACCTGGAGATGCACCAGGTGTTGGACCAAACTCTTCTAGAGCTCAACAATTTATAGTACAACATTGATCTTGTGAGCTCTTCATTCCTGATATAATTTTAGCACAAGAAACAAAGTCAGTTGTAAAAATAACTGTAGGACCTTCACTAATCATTGTAATGATTGTTACAGATATTTGTTGCTAAAGGTCACAAGATAAAGACACTTTACACCTCAAAATCAAGTCCTACCATTATGTTTTGGAATTATGACATTGGAGAAATACTACAAGAAATAAAACCTGTGCCCTGTGTACCATTTCTTGTTTATGTCTTCATCCTAAACCATTTTAATAAAACATGGGTTTGTTGAATGGTTCATTGTGTCTAAGAATCCTTTCATTTTTATTCATTTGTTTTTTCCTTCCCTTGTTTGATTCTAACCTGTAGGGTTTTTCTCAGTTCTGTTCTAGTAGTTTGATTTAAAGGACATTTTGACTTTCATATACAGATTTCACCTTGTTTTTTCATCCCTGGCACTTCCTTGAAAATCTGCCAAAAGTTAATTCAATAGGAATCTGCCGTGTTGTGAACACAGAGTTGTCACATTGTGTAGGTCAGTAAGTTTGGCTCAGTCCTGAGAGACGCTGACACACATTCAGTTCAAGCACAGTTGAGCAACGTGACCAAACTGTGACACTGTTTGTTATTAGTTCAATTCAATTCAGTTTTATTTCTATAGCACCAATTCACAACAAAGGACCTCGAGACACTTTATAGGGTTTGAGACCTGACACAACTAAACGCAGCAAATCCAACACAGAGCCAGTTCAGTTAACAGCAGCTACATTATAATCAGGTATCCAAGACACGTAGAAACGCCTGCTCATATACTTGCTAATAGATACATTTTGTTGAGTAAAGCTTTTGGGCCAGTTTCTCCTGGAGGCGAATGACCAGGCTGCAGGAACCACGTTCTCTACATTATGAGAAGCGAAGAGGTGGAGACATACTGGAAAACACAAGTCAAGATCACTAAAACAGCACAGGAACGCCTCAGACCTCCGATTGGACAAACGTATTTGACAGACAGCTGATTCAACCAATCGGAAATCAGTATAGCTTTCCTGCATATTTAAGATGATTCCTAAATTTCAGTGACTGGCAGCCCCTTAAACAGACGCTTGCTTCGTCCAGGCAGATTAGGTGGAGATCGAACAAGTCTGCGCAGCACCGCGAGATGTTACGACACACGTACTGTAGACTTGACGGGAAGTGGGTGGTCCCGTCTAGTAATCGCTGGCGCAGTCTAGAGCCTGGACATTAAAACGGACATTTAATGACCAAGCTTCGATGATTGCGTTTAAGCCTTTATGTAAACACGATAATGATATAGACAAACGTATATAGAAACAACAGCGGAGTCCACTCGGGTAAGTCGTTCTTCTAGCAGTGGAAACAACATGGCGTTAGGAGGATAGCGTGTGTTAGCGTCGTTCCTGTACATTTGGTTATTCGTAAGCTTCTAGGTCCATTTTTAACGAATGTGCTATAAACCTTCTACGTGGTCACGGGCCTCTAGTAACATTAAGTAGCACTGTAGCGGATGAGGCTCCAAGTAACGCAGTAACTCAGTGTCGCTAACTCAGCTAATGTAACTAAAGTTCTCTAAGGTTCCTGCGTCCGCAGCGTCGTGATGGTTCGTGCGGAGATGCTGCTGCTGCCGCTGCTGCTCGCCTGCCTCTCCCCGGCGCTGCCTGCGCACTATGGTCAGTATGACTTCCGTTCAGTCTGACCCTGCGTTAGGGGACGTGTGTGTAGCTGTGTGTGGTGAGAGCTCAGTGCATTTTATTTGGATGAGTGTGAGTCACGGTGGCGTTCATGTCTCTGACTTCCATCTGAACCTCGTCCATGGTCCATGTAGTAAATAAGTGTCTTACTTTCTGACATTTCTCCAAAAATCACAACAATATAAGCAGCACTTTTTATTAGTTTCTGTCCTTGGTTCTTAGAATTAAACCCACTCTCCACTGGCTCGAGCCTCTCAAAGTTGTTGCGTGTCCCAGAATCTCAGGCTCTGAATGTACGGAGGCTGTGACTCTGAGGTCAAAGAGCCAAGGAATGTCTTGTTGTGAGATGCTTGTGCGTCGCAGTGGTGCTGTTCTGTGTCAGTTAAAGCAATTTCATACGTACAAAGTGCAAAGTTCCATTCTGTTGGGTCTTGAAGAAACTAGTAAAGATCCTGTTGGGAATCTTGGGTCTTTTCAGCATTGGGGAGTGGGAGTTGCCATAGTTTGGTATGAGTCAACACTGTCTGTGTTACATGCATATGAGCACATTTCACAGAGTGGTGCAGCTGCTGTGTGTCATAGTTACTGAGGCTGTTGAGCTGAGATGTGCGTCTCTTCAATCCTTTTGTGCTAAGTGTATTTGCTGTTTGTGTTGTCCGTTTGCTTGTTTTGGAGGAGGTACTGTGTGCAAACGGTCAAATGTTGTGTCCTGTCTGCTGTGGCCGTTTTTAACCTGCTGAGTTATGTGCTCAGACAGTCCACAGACGTGCTGGTTCCTCCTGGCTGCCTAAATGTGAAAAATATCCTTGCTGAGGCACGAACAACGCTGAAATATTGATTCTGTTTTGTTGGTATTCAGAGAATCATTTGGTGACGGCCCCACAGTCTCCAGTGCTTCAGATTGGGTCTACATTCACCGCCACGTGCACGATCATCAACACAGCAGAAGTTACATCAGATGACCTCTACTGGAACGTGTCTAAGACTATTGTGCCCAAAGAACAGTACACCAGGATTAACGGATCAGCCCTTAATGTCACTATCACCGTCAAAAGCGAGAGCGCTGAATGGCTGTTTTGCTTGTGCAAGAAGAAGTCACCGTATGTTACCCTGAACAAAGGCAAATTTGTTCATGGGATCCATCTTAAGAAAGGCTGTACGTGTTGTTTTATCTTTTCTGTATGGTCATTGTTGATGCAAAGTCTGTTCTAGCCTCAGATCAAATACTGCCTATAATTATCAGCGCTGGCTAATTTATAGACTCATTAGAATAGTTTTTCCATAAATAAAAAGCAGAATATTTGATTAGATTCAAACTAAATTAATTAGACGAAGAGCTTATTGAGTAATTAATTAATTTGTTTATGTGTGTGGGAAATTTGAACCTCTGGGATTATCAATGATTTCATGCTATTGTAAAAGAGTCCAGGTTTTTGATCTTTTGTCCCCAAGTGAAGTCAGTATAGGCTACTGTCAAATAGTTCTATAGCCAATAGTTCTTTCAGATTGAATGTGCTGGTAGTTGATGTCATTACCTCGCATTCTGATAAAACAAAGGTGACAGGTGTGAAAGGACATCATAGGCTTTACAGTGCTCTTCATGGTAAGAACAACAAACTTAACTTCCAAGAGCAACATGTGTAATGGTCTGGAAAAAGAGAAAGCTACAGTAAATCAGTTTGTCTGTTTTCTGACCACGTGACTGTGGTGTTCATATGTTTAGCAGAGCATAGAAACGCAAATGCGAGTTCTGTCTGCTGACGGCTCGACGTGCATGAGATGCTGCACACCAACATCCTGTTTTACATTTATTCACAGCACCGTGGACAATTACAGCGTGTTCAGTTTCTCATATACTTACACACATACAGGCTGAATCTGAACCTTGAACCTAGACAGAGAAATAGGAAGATTTTGAAATGTTTTTGTCCCAGGTTGTTTAGTCTGTTTATATTTTATTATCTGTGTCTGTGTCAGATCTCCCAGGGAAGCCTGAGAATCTATCATGTATAGCAGTTCAGGACCAAGAATACATATCTTCAACCATGAGGTGTGAATGGAAACCAGTAGGTCCTCAAACCCCTGATGTCCCCACAACATACAGGGTTTTTGTTCTTATGGCGTGAGTATATTTTTAATACCCTCCTGTTTCCTGTTCAGATGTTCTCACATATTTGACCGTGTGTGTGTGTGTGTGTGTGTGTGTGTGTGTGTGTGTGTGTGTGTGTGTGTGTGTGTGTGTGTGTGTGTGTGTGTGTGTGTGTTGTGTGTTGTGTGTGTGTGTGTGTGTGTGTGTGTGTCTCCCTGGCTCTTGGTCATCCCCCTCCTCCCGCCCCTCGCCTCCTCTTTGTCCTCCATCCCTTAACCTTGTCCTTTTAAATCTTCAATCAACAGAGGTTCAGAGTTTAATGTATCGACTCGTGAAAACCACGCTGAAATCCAGTTGAACACGTTCCCCTATCTTATGAACCTGGACATTTGGGTGGAGGCTCACAACGAACTGGGAACAGTGAAGTCTGACCATCTGCAGAATTATGCTGAGTGGTATGGTACGTGCTGGGCTTCTCCTCCGCTGCTCTTTCCTAAAGATGACGTCAGTGATGGTGGTGTTTGCCACCATTTCATCCTCTTGACTCTTTGTTGTATTGGCTCTTGCAGTGAAAACAAATCCTCCATCTCCTGTTGAGGCCATAGCAGAGAAGGATTTCCCTCGCTCCCTTCTCATACGCTGGCATTCACCTATTCATAAACAACATGTGTCATTAAAATATCAGATCCGGTTCTGTCCAGGTGGCTCTCATCACTGGACATATGTGAGTACAGTTTACTTCCGTCTTACACATTTTGATGACATCTTCCTCCAATCAATAAGACATGTGTTTACTGTCCTAGGTGCCTCTTGAAGACATCGCCCATGACATCACATCCTTCAGACTCCAGAACCTTCAGCCAGACACTTTTAATGTGATTCAGATGCGCTGCAAAAGTTCTAAAGTTCATGCAGAGTCGCAGGGTTACTGGAGTGACTGGAGTGCCAACACTACTACGAGGACCCCAGAGGACCGTGAGTGTCAAGACTGGCAGTATTACTGACTGCTATAGCTCTGTCTGTCTCCTTTTCTCAACTCTTTGGTTTTTAATACTATTATAATGACATTTTATCTCTCTGTATGTTGAGCTGGGATGGAGCTGCGTGCAGAGTTTTGTTCATGTTTCAATATAAATCCTGTCTTCTGTCCAAGTAAAAGAAAATTCACTGACGTCCATAGTTCCTAGTAATTTCCCTGTTGGGTAGTTCTACCTGGCGGAGCCATCAAATACTGCGTGCACGTGGACAAATACCATTTACTTCATGCTGCCTTTCCTGCTGCTTTACTGTAGATTTGCACATTTTTTCTTTTCTAGGACCAACAAGTAAACCAGACGTATGGGCTGTGGTTGATCAGAGCGACAGCCATTATCGGCGGGTGTGGCTTGTTTCAAAGGTAAGTTCCCACAACCTTCACTTGTACGTTAGAATGTTAAACATGACTACATATAAAAACATGGACATCCTTGTACAATGTCATCCTTTTTAATAAATGGACATTTTCTTAAAACATTTAAAGTTGTTCTCGCTGATTAATTGAACTTTCATTACAACAGTTGACAAGGACATACTTTTGTGCATGTTTCCTTTAATAGGATCCTGTTTCTGCCAACGGGAAGATAATAAAATATACATACAACATTACAATTCACGGCTATCCATCCAAGAATGAAAGCTCAGAGAGCATCGCAGTGAACAGCTCCGAGACAGACGGCAGCTCTAACCAAAGGAAGATCGCTGCCCGTACAGGGGTTCGTCTGGGCTACGACCAGTCTGTTAGAGTGGACGTCACCGCCAGTAACTCTGTGGGGACGTCTCCTGCTGCTTCTTTAACTGTCCCTCCAAGGGGAAGTGGTACGTTTTCATGGTGACACAAGTTAGACAGGAAAGCTGAAACGTTACAGCTGCTGCATCAATTATTATGTGAACAAACAAAGCCCTGGCTGTAACAGACCCCAGACCCAGTCTGCCTGAAGGATGCAGTCTGGACATTAGGCCATGCACAGAAGCTTTGTGTGACCTACGTTAGATTCATGACTTTTGCCTAACATCTTTGTGAACAGGAGACGAATGGTCTCAGCGAACCAACTGAGCATGAGAAGCTAATAGAGGTTCATTAACCGGTTTCTCAGTATTGTATGAGTATTTTGTGTTTGTTCCAGTGCGAGACCCAGTGAGGGAGCTCATAGTGATGCCCCAAAGGAACACGCTGTGGCTGCAGTGGAAACCCCCCCCCGGGGAAGGGGTGTCGGAGTATGTTGTGGTGTGGGTGGCTGGTGAACAGATGGACTGGCAGAGGGAGAACAGAAGCACCACACACACTCTCATCAAAGGTAGTCGCTCGCTAATGACTGACACCGACTATATAGCAGTTCATACATATGCACTTCTATGACCTGTATGTGGTCATTTACCGTGACTAAAGCTGCGTTTTAGGCCTGAGGTGCGTGAGTGTTTGTTCTAGAGCTGGATGGATTCCACTTCAGCCTGATTTCTTCATGTCTAACCTTCTTTGACTCTTTTTTTTTTTTTTTTTTTTTGAATGTCAAAGGCAACCTGGAGAAGTTTGTGTGCTACAACGTGTCCGTGTATCCAATATACTACAGGAAGTATAGTATTGGGAAGCCAGCCATGGTGGAAGCCTTTGTGGAGCAAGGAGGTTAGCGATATTATTATGACGCCTGTAAGGAGTAAAGTGCTGATGCTACGTCTTTATGGTTATAATGTCTGGAGCAGTTCCAGTTCAATCAGAAGTTTATTTTTTAAGGAAATAAAGAAAATGCAGACTGAGATATTTCCATTTTGAGACATTTCTTGCTGTTGTGGCTACAGCTCCACTGGAAGGCCCTGCTGTTAGACTGATGGGGAAACCAACCCCTAACAAGGTGGTCCTCGAGTGGAATCAAATCCCCCTGAACCACAGACGAGGCTTCATAACAAACTACACCATATTTTATAGCAGTCGGGCAGAAACGCACAGTAAGTGACCTACTGCCTTGTTAGGTCTGAGTTGTTAAACTTCTTTTCATCCTGACCTGTGCTTTGCTTGTTTGCAGACATAACAGTGCCAGCTGACGTCTACTCCTACACGCTGATGTCCCTGAGCAGCAATACGAAATACGACGTTTGGGTCAGGGCCTCGACTGTTCAAGGCTCAACCAGTGGTACTTATCACTCGTTTACCACCCCAACATTCGGTAAGTGACGCTTACAGGATCAACTTTCCCCATTTGTTTGTATTGTAGCATAAATATATTTAAATTAGTGAAATCAAAGCTACGTTTAAGGAGACGGCTTCATCCCTAAACGACAATGCGTGTAGCAGTAACGGTTCACTGTGTGACTGTATTCTCCTCATTGAAAAGGATTGGTATCGTGTGAACAGCTGAGCTGATCTCTGTCTTTTTTTTTTTAGCTCAAGGAACCATTGAGCTCATCGTTGTAGGAGTGAGCCTTGGATTTCTGTTCGTCGTCGTGATGACCACGCTGCTCTGCGTGTACAAAAAAGATGCGTACGTGTTTGAGAGGGACGATTTTCATGCCTCAACATATTGCTCTCAGTGTTAAACAAAATAAGATGGAATAAATACATAATACATGTGTCAGATGTGTTTATTCTAGAAGCAAGCAAAATAAATATATTTTTTTACAGGATAAAGAAGAACTTTTGGCCTCAGATTCCAAACCCTGGAGACAGCACCATTGGAAACTGGTCTCCTGATTATCCCCTGAAGGTAAGGACGCACACTCCCACATCATCACACAGCTGTAGAGGTTTTACTAGTTAGCATGTTGCTGTGATCACTGTGATATTCTACAGTCCATCGTTTGTTCAGGCAAACATTTTAATGAACACGCTGCTTCCTTCTACTGCCACGCAGTAAGATTTAAACCTGAAAGCCGTGAGCAAGGACCTCCACTCTGTGGCTTAGGAGCCAGTAGTGTTCTCACAGGGAACCAGCAGGTGGCAGAGTTTCTCTGTACTGGGCTGGAATCGATAACGAGAACCGAAACTTTCCTGATGTTAAAGAGTAGCTTCACTGATTTTAAGCTGCTTCCTGTGGTTCTTTGGTGCGTCTCTACAGTAAAAATAAAATAAAACCAGAGAATAAGGGAAACTAAAATAACCTATTCTGTCAGCATGTGTCTCTGCCTAAAAGAAGATTTATTCTAGCCTGAAGTGTAAATGCTGTTGTCTGTAAATGTTCCACTTCAGGCGGAGACATCAAAGGAGAAGTGTCTGTCTGGCATTAGTGTGCTCGATGTGGACGTCTGTGACAGAGGGAGTGTGTATGAGGAGGACAAGGCCAGCCTCGCTCTGAGGAAGGACAAGTACCTGTCCGAGGAGCACAGCAGCGGGATCGGCGGCTCCTCCTGCATGTCCTCCCCTCGCCAGAGCGTGTCCGACAACGACGACAGCGGCGACATGGGCGACACCACTGCCAGCACCGTGCAGTACTCCTCTGTGGTGGCCTCTGGCGGCTACAAGGGCCAGACGCCAGGCTCCCAGCCTCAGCAGGCCGTTTTCACACGGTCCGAGTCCACACAGCCTCTGCTGGAGTCTGAGGAGCATCCAGACATGTTTGTGCAGGAGGGCAGCAGACAGTCTGCTCGTTTCCCCCGACAGACCTGCTTCTCACCAGCTGCAGCGAACAGAGACGGCACCAGAGCCGCTGAATTGGAAGAGCTGGAGGCTCTAGACTTTTGTCCTCTGGAGGAGGACGCCGAGCCAACGGCACCACCAAAGGAGCAGTCCGCTGACTGGCAGCCGCCCGCACCCAGCTCCAGCTACATGCCTCAGCTGGGGGGCTACAGGCCCCAGTGAGACTGACACCAGGTCCTCGGTGTCCAGCCGTCCCTGATCACGTCCCATGTGCATGCACTGGACGCAGGGAAGACAAACATGCTGCAGCCTGTACTGCATCACAATCTGCCTTTATAGTAAATGATGCCTGACACGTGTGTGTCCGTCCGTGTGTGTGTGTGTGTGTGTGTCCATCCGTGTGTGTGTGTCCATCCGTGTGTGTGTGTCCATCCGTGTGTGTGTGTCCGTCCGTGTGTGTGTGTGTCCGTCCGTGTGTGTGTGTGTGTGTGTGTGTGTGTGTGTGTGTCTGTCCGTGTGTGTGTGTCCGTGTGTGTGTGTGTGTGTGTGTCCATCCGTGTGTGTGTGTCCATCCGTGTGTGTGGACATTTGAACAGGACTCCGAGTGGAGCTGTGTCTTAGCTTCTGGTTGTTACACGCCTGTCTTCAGCTCTGCACTGCTCATGCTTGTACAATTAGTTAAGCTTACGGCGGTAACGGTCATATTGGTTTTGGCTGCGTATGAAATGCCAGTGCATGTCCAGAGCAAATACAGCTGACGGAGGAGAAAGCAGCTTTAACGTCCAGATTCCAGGTCACGGGATCAAAGGCGGTCTTCACTACTCGGCCACGTTTGTGCCTCTTCATTTCTACTCATGTTCCAATGTTGGGACCGTTTTTAGTACTGACATCACTGACATGTGCTTCAGACTTTACAGGACACAGGCACCCATCGCCCACTTACTACGGCGTCATCATCATCATCTCTGTTACACAGAAAACCAACAGAATCCGCCTGTGAAGCAAACTAGTTGTAGTGTTAACGTTTTGTCCAAGCAGTTCTACTGTGAAGTGTTATTTCAGTAGCATCTCATTAACCAGCACACAAACGCTTTAGATCTGTATGAAATAAATGTTTCAGCCAACACGTCCATGTTGTCTGCAATTAGTGCTTCAACATTTTGGCAATGAGCGATCACATCTCATCAAACACAATTCAGATTCTGATCTCTTTGTTTTTGTGTCGCACGTTTTACATTTTTTTTTTATTGAATGAGCGACCGAAGGCTGTGATCTATTTTTCAAGGACGATTCTTTTGGTTTCCGACAGGCGCGCGCTGCAATAAAACACAGCGCTCATTAGAATGGTTAACCCAAAATCCTACGGTCAAATTGTGTTTCCGTGTCCGACTATACGATGTAGTCAATTGTAGCTTCTTTGAACGTCGTCTAACCGGAGGCTGGGCCCGTTCCCGTCTAGAAGCGCTGCAGCTGAGTGTGAGGTGGCGTCAGGACGGGAGGGGGGGTTCATCGGGTTCATGTAGTACCGGACGCCTCCTCCTCCTTTCACGTTGGCTCCGCCGGCTCCCACGGTACTAGCTGTGAGGCATGTGGACGGCGGGGACCGCGTGCGTTTGCGGTGTAAACGTCTGAATAGTCGAGCGTGACCTTTATTCGGGGACACAGAAAGTCGATCAGCTGATGACTCCAGAGTCGGTTCCATTTTGGGTCATTCGAGGCATCTGGGCACCGTTTGCACCTCCAGCTGAATGAACGAGGCTGCTGCCGTCGCCCGTGAGTCGCCCGTTACTGTGATGGGGGAAGCGCGTCGTCCTGCACGGGCTAAAGGAGGAATTTAAAGGATGATGGCTGATGGATGCTGCCGAGGAATGGACAGAGCCAAGGGTAAGATTGCATCAGACTCTTTACCGAAACCCGCGTATCCTCAGCACTTCATCCAGAGCGGATCGCAGCAGAGCAATGACATCCAGGAGCTCGCTTCCAAACGCGTCGACATTCAGAAGAAGCGCTTCTACCTGGACGTCAAACAGAGCGTCCGCGGACGCTTCCTCAAAATCGCCGAGGTGTGGATAGGACGAGGCCGGCACGACAACGTGCGGAAGAGCAAGCTGACGCTGTCCATGGCCATGGCGCCGGCGCTGCGCTACTGCCTGGGAGACTTCATCGATTATTACGCTCGCATCGGGCTGCGGGGGGGCCTCGCGCCTCCGCCGCACGAGGAGCGCGGCAGCGACGGCCAGGGCCGCGCGCACGACTCCCGCCGAAGAGCGCAGGAGCAGCGCGCGGCGCTGTCGCCCAGCGGCTCCGCGGCGTCCGACGACCATGCCCACCGCGTGCTCAAGAGCGAGTTCATCGAGCGAGACAACAGAAAGTACTTCCTGGACCTGAAGGAGAACCAGCGCGGCCGCTTCCTCCGCATCCGGCAGACCATCAGCAAAGGGCCCGGCACCATGGGCTACTACGGCCAGGGCATCGAGCAGACCATCGTGCTGCCGGCGCAGGGGCTCATCGAGTTCCGAGACGCGCTGTCGCAGCTCATCGAGGACTACGGCGACGGCGAGAGCGACGACCGCGGCCGAGCCGGTGCCGGAGCCGGAGTCCGGAACCACGACGAGAGCCCGGAGCTGCCGGAGGCCGCGTCCTTCCGGGTGGACAACAAGCGCTTCTACTTTGACGTGGGGTCCAACCGCTACGGGGTTTTTTTAAAGATTAGCGAAGTGCGGCAGCCGTACAGGAACACCATCACGGTCCCGCTGAAGGCCTGGGCTCGGTTCGGAGAGAATTTCATTAGGTACGAGGAGGAGATGCGACGAATCTTCTCGTGCCACAAGGAGAAGCGCGCGGACGCTCGACGGGACAGCGAGGAGCAGGAGGACTGAGCGCGGCCGCGGGTTCTGGAGGTACCGGTGGTGCTGGCGTTGGACTGGACGTGCCACCGACGCAGCTCGAGGCTGTGGTCCGTCTGTCAAGGGCTGGTAAACTACTCAACCTGCCAAGAAGCCATTCATTCATTCATTCATGCATTCATCCGTTCATCGCTCGCTTTTAATTATCCTGGGCCGCAACAACAATGTAAATGCGCACCGGACCCCCGTTTAGCGGGAACAGTGTTGATGACGTCACTAGGCTGAAAATCACGGCGATATTCGCTGTGTTAGTCAGAAAACAGATCTAACATAGATGACAAGGTGAACAGATTTAAAGGCAGGTAATTGTGTTTGCACAGTAGTTAACTAGGCCTGGATCGTAATATATATACCTTAACTAATATTACATTTAATTACACAAATAAGTGAGGTCTGCACTTGACTGACTGCAGCTGCCAACACGGCAGCGGCCCGTCGGACCGGGATGAAGCTCGTGCCGGTGTGTTTCCCTGCACTCACCTATTCTAACGGGGACCGGCACAGTTGGCTCGCGCGCAGTAGATCTTTTTCCACTCAGCTGTTTCTATATATGCAACCGGCTGCTGTGGGTTGTTGTTTAGCTCTAGAGGAAGGAGCGCAGTGGGTCCGAGCGTCCTGGGCCCGGACGCTCCGGTCCGGACGCTCCGGCCCGGACGCTCCGGTCTAGAAGCTCCGGTCCGGACGCTCCGGTCCGGACGCTCCGGCCCGGACGCTCCGGTCTAGAAGCTCCGGTCCGGACGCTCCGGCCCGGACGCTCCGGTCTAGAAGCTCCGGCCCAGACGCTCCGGTCCGGACGCTCCGGTCTAGAAGCTCCGGCCCGGACGCTCCGGTCTAGAAGCTCCGGCCCGGACGCTCCGGCCCGGACGCTCCGGCCCGGACGCTCCGGTCCGGACGCTCCGGTCTAGAAGCTCCGGTCTAGAAGCTCCGGCCCGGACGCTCCGGTCTAGAAGCTCCGGTCCGGACGCTCCGGTCCGGACGCTCCGGTCTAGAAGCTCCGGTCTAGAAGCTCCGGCCCGGACGCTCCGGCCCGGACGCTCCGGTCTAGAAGCTCCGGCCCGGACGCTCCGGCCCGGACGCTCCGGTCCGGACGCTCCGGTCTAGAAGCTCCGGTCCGGACGCTCCGGTCTAGAAGCTCCGGTCCGGACTTACGGAGCGGCTGCTGCTCCCGTGGTTCGGCCTGGCTGCTGGTGTCAGAGGTGGTTCCACTCAAACAGCAGCATGTGTCGCTGAGCTCAGCTTTAAGGAGCAGTTCTTCACTTTTATTTGCTTTGAAGCCTCAAACACTTGAAAAACAGCGTTTTCTATATAAAACGTCCTTCAGAAGACGCTGTCGTTGTCTCATCGTCACAGACGTGTTGGAGGTTTTATTTGCACACAGATGTGTTGAGCACGACTCACTGTCTGAAACACACATATGAAGTCAGAGCTGAAGGAAGAGGAAGGCGACGATGAGGCGAAGCCGTCCTAAATAGATGTGGTTCTATTGGACCTGCTTTTACTGAGTCTTGCTGTTGTGTGTCTTTTTCGTGTGCTGTTTGGCTGAAGTTATTAAAAAATGAAGCTTCCCTATGAGCGCTTTGGTTCCCGTTCACTGTAAATGTCCAGAAATGAAGATGCTGAAGATCCGGCCTTCGTTCCAAATGAAGCTCTGCTTAAAGGAACACTGGCTTCTGATACGGACTGTCTTAAATCCTGTATTTGCTTTTTCTAGACCTGAACTTCACCTTTTACACTTTATGGGTTGATGCTCGTGCGCCTCCGGTGCATCTTATGACCTAGAATAGCAGAAAGTCCTTGAGTTCTGTAATTCATTTCTCCCAGTGATATATTTGAAGCTTTAGTTTATTGGAGCACGCGTGGCAGAAGAAGGTGCACAGGCAGCAGGGCTCGGACCGGACCGGACCGGACCGGAGCCACCACAGACGGATCCCAGGTTCTGCGTCAGACTGGACCAGAGCCAACGTCACAGTGTCTCATCTGTCTAGGGCTCAACGCTGGTCTGTGGTCTGAAGTCAAGTGGACCTGGCGCGAGGCTGCTGTCCGAGCGGGCCGGGCCGGGACCACGTCAGCCGGGCCAGGAGCTGATCACCTCTATTGCTGGGACTGATTCATTGAGTGTTTGGTCCCTCTGCTCATCTAGTCAGAAAAAAACAGCTGATACGACGCACATGAGCGTTACACACGTGTCCCGTGCATTCAGAGGTCTGGTTCTGTGAAGCACAGGTCGGGTCTGGTTCGGTCCGGTTGCTACAGTTTCGGGCCTGTGTTCATTGTTTTCATATGAACAGCAGTGGTTATAGAAAACACTGTATGACGTGTAATTTAAAGCACAATTTATTTGAAATGCGGAGGGTTGATGGCGCTGCTTTGATCCAACGTGACCAGTGAATTCATCCCCAAAAAGCACCATGAATACGAGTCACAGAAGCCATCGTGTGTCCTCTGAACTCCAAATATGCCCCAAAAGCACTTTAAATGAAACCTGCACTTTTGTTCTGCTGCTTTGCGTCCGTGCCGTGAGGAACCATCTCCGTTCATGCGACAATCATGGAGCCGTGCTCTCAGAGCTGGTCTGATTCAGTCTGCAGCTTCAGGAACAGGACTCCACAATAGATTGAATTCAGCAGCGTCACCGTTGATTGAAAGTCCCCCTACAGAGTGTTGAGTGTGTAAACTGATCAGCGTCTGCTGGAGGACAACAGTGGAGACAGATGCACAACCGCATGGAAACAGGCACTACGTGATTATGTTGGTTTGAATGAACAAAGGTGGAGTTTTCACACGGACAAAAACGCTTAGTGAAGTGAAGTCCTCACCTGCTGTCAGTGACTGCTGTTGTTGCGATGTGTCTCATCCACAGTTCGTGCCAGTAAAAGTCAAGGCTAGGATCTGAGTGCACAGACTGAATCACAGCTGAGCTCCTGGGACGGACCGACCCGGGTCCGGTGCAGAACCTCTGCTGCAGCTGACTCGCCCTAAACCTGTGTCTGTGTTTCAGGATGCGCTCATACACTGTGTGCAGTGATGGACTGCTGCTACCGTCACCATCACCAGCTCAGCTCTGCATCTGAAATCATTGAAATCTGAGTGACAAACAGCAGCTGTGGTCAAACTGGGTTCACTGACACAAAATAACCTGAAACATCGGGTTTTTCGGTTGCTTCATTGCAGTTGGTCTCCACCTGCGTCTTGGATCAGAGGCTGAAGCTCCTTTGGCTTTTTCCTTTCCAAAGTTCCACTGAGGACTGGAAGCAGTGGATCCAGTCGCACTGAGCACAGCTGCTCGTCTCCGTACAAAGAGCAGAGCTTGGGTTTTCCTCCGTAAATGAATAAATAGGCCGCGTGTCGTTATTTCCATCTGAGGGGCTGAGGAGCTACCACACACCTTCCAGCACCTTCAGTGTGATTGTAGGTCTGCTTCTTCTGGTTGCTGTAGTCCCACTCACAGTAAAGAAGTGTGTGTGTGTGTGTGTGTGTGTCTGTGCATGTGCAGGTAGAGTGATGTGAACGTCTGCATACGGAACAGGACGTTCTGGAGTCAGAAGTGTAGAGATGTAGACGTTTGGTGATGAAAAAACGAACTGAAAATGTGAACAGGTGTATATTTAGATAAATGTAATGTACTACATTGATGTAACCTATAGTCTTGTAGAGTAAGATTTAAAAAACAAGGAGGTTTTGTACTCTGGCACTTTCTTTAACGTGTACTGTAGTCATTCATCTTTGACATGTAAAGTACTGTATCAATATTCATTACTTGCCTTGTAACATTTGAAATGAAGGTCTGAGACGTTTTGGAGTGTTTGCATGCCACTGGTTGGGTTCCACTATATTAGGATAACTATATGAAAAAATGGTGCTATGTTACATTATAAGGTGCTTCTATGGACCCCAGCTGAATGCATGCAACGAGGAACAAGCTGAAAAATAAAAGAAATGAAAACCTGATGTTCTCAAAATGCTTCCCAAAGATGTCAGACGTTCGCCAATTCCAGCCTTCATTTGCTGAATAGCGGCGGCCCTTCAATCGTTGATGCCATACGCACATCTGACAGTGGAGCTGTTTGATTCTGACCGCCGTTCATTCTCCAACACGTTTAGTGACGTAGCATTTTAACCAGGACATAGAAACTGTAGGCGCTGTCCATGATTTGCCCTAATTTGTCCCACATGTCTAGAAGACGAGCTGAAGCAGTCTGTCCTGCCAGGTTTCTGTCTAACGTTATCAGTGGCCTCCTCCGTTCACAGTCAAACAGAACTTGGGCTACGCTAGAAATGACGTGGAAGAAGAACAGTGTCGTGTTGATTTACACTCACTGCCATTGTGATAAAGGACTAAAAGACAATCTAATGGCATTGTTTTCTATTTTTCCTGTGTTCAGATAATTATCATGTTGGAGTTACAGGTCAGCAAACATCATAGTCTATGAAAGGGTTAAAGCTGTTTCAGTTTGTTAAAGACAAAGAATCTGAAAAAATTAAATGTATATGTTTATTTGTTGTACTGATCATTTATTTATGTTTTTTATTAAATGTTTTACAATATTATTAAAGCTCCCGTTTGTTTCCATTTGAGAGTCAGTCAGTGTCTGTGCGCTGGGAACAGTTTTCTTGCTTGTTGGGTTTATGTCATGATTATTTAAAGGTAAATAACCCTAAAATGTTCAGCCACTGAAATTGAATGACAAACATAACCTTGTTAAAAAAGTTAAAACAAACCTTATGAATCTCCTGAGGGACATGTCTGTAGCCTGTAGAGCAGAGTTCCACTGGGACCAGGAAGAAGGTCGACTGTGTTGGACTCAAAGGAGAAAAGAGAAAGGAGGCTGTGAACACGGAACATTGATTTAATAGCAGCCTTCACTGAACAGGGAATAATGGCAGGAGTTAGAAACAGCAGATCAGAAGGAGATGTGTTAGAAAAGAGTGAATCAAGGACAGACAAATATACGTACAAGAGAAAGACACTGGATTCTTACGTGAGTGATGTAGGGACAGGTTACAACCACAAGGTGGCAGCATGGTAACAGTTGGAACGCGCGCAGCCGGAAAACACCAAAGAAGAAGAAAACAAAAACGGGAAACAAGAAAATACACTAAAGAAGAAAGATCCCATAAAGAAACAGTGACGACGGCAGCGGCTCGGAACAGCTGTGTCGGCGCTCACCGACTAACGGCTCGTCTCATTTAACTCGGTTCGTTGCCGGCTCCCCGCTGTTTATGGTTTAGTTTGGTCGGGTTTGGGGGTTGTTGCTGTGAATTTCTGTGTGGAAAAGAACTGGAGATGAGCTGAAAACACGACAAGCATCTTAACGTGTTAGGACTAAATGACAGCAGATTAATCAGCACCTGTGGGACGTCCCGGTAATTAGGCATTCGACGCGTCTGCTCAAGTAGGGAACGGAGCCTCCGTCCGGTAAGAGACAATGGTTTTGTTTTTTTGCTCGAAATTGCAGGCTCAGCATTTAATGTTTCCACAGAACCCCTTCAGCCCAAGTCTGTCACTTTGTAGGAAGCGGTTCACACTAAGGTTATGGAAACAAACTAGGGTCCTGCGCTTTGTCATTTCAAAAGGCAAACTTGCAAATTAAAAAATAGCATTTGAATCTATTTACTGAAGGTTCATCAGCATTTTGTGCCCCAGGGCTGGCAAACAGCTCAATTAGTCCAAGAGTAACTTTACTTATTAAAAGTTACCTTTGACAGATTTAAAACATTCTCAAATTAAATAATCCATCAGATGCTATTTCCTTATGTGGATTACCTGAGTTGATTATAAACTATCCTGATGTATATCCTTAGCTATACAGGAATATTTCTGTATGGTCAGCTATTATTCCTCCTGAACCCCAGTTGTTGGACTAGAACCCTACACAGTCACCAGAACCCTAGAACCCAGAGCAATACTTAGGTTCGATTTTCTTAGTGTGGATCAAAGATCATGGACGATGAGCAAAGGCCTGAGCTGAGCTCTGAGCAACCTGGAGACAGCGACTCACGTAGAGGCTCTGCAGACTCGCTGGACTTTAAAATCAAGAGGTGAGGCTACGCACTACAGCAGCCAACACTGTGAGTGCCAGTGTGTCTGCGTGTGTGTGTGCGCGCGCGTGCGTGTGTGTGTGTGTCTGTGCGCGTGTGTGCGCGCGGGGGGCATCTTTCCTGAATACATTTAATCCTGTTAGGTATTTCACAGGCTCCTTCTAACGTTCTACCACAATCACTTCCAGTAAAGTGCATATTCACAAGTTCACAGAACCCAGTGAACCCGAACATGTTTATAGACCAGAAATTCAGTTTAGATGAACTCATAAAAAGCTCTATAATCATATTTTGGATGTGTGTGAAGGATTTCTTATTTTACGTGTTACTGTTGTCTGAGAGCTTGAGCTGCATGAACATTCCTTCTTTTAGGCCTTTCCATGTGGAGCCCAGGAACATCGTAGATGATGAGCCGCAGGAGAGAGTCTCTGCTCAGGCTGCCATTTTCAACAGCAGACTCCATTACTACAGCAGACTGACGGGGTCCACCGACAGGCTGCTGGTGGGTTCAAGGCGCCATGTTCAGAGCATCTCACTGTGACTGGACCTTCATATCGGTATTTTACCTCTCTGTCTTCCTTCAAGAGCCCCCCAAACCATGTGATCCCACCACCACAGGACATCTATATCTACAGCCCACTGGGCACAGCTTTTAAGGTTGGCAGTAAGGAACATTGTGCCAAGAACCCCAGCATCATCACCATGTGAGTCCAGTCGGTACCATTCAGCTCCTCTTCTATTGGAGGTAAATGACCTTGTTTCTCTCCACATAGATTCGCTATATGGAACACGATGATGGGCACGTCTATACTCAGCATACCCTGGGGTATAAAGCAGGTATTGACCAGCCAGCAGTCCAACTTGGCGAACACTGAACACCTGCACATTACATTTGGCTTTAGTGACCAAAGACGCTGTATCTGCTTTCAGGCTGGTTTCACTCTGGGCTCTGTCATCATCATTCTCATAGGCCTGCTGACGCTCTACTGTGCTTACATTGTCCTCAAATCACCAAAGGGAATACGTGAGTCCTAACGCTCCACTGATAATTTAAGGTTTGAATTGTTACCACCACAGGCTGCTCTGGAGTTTTAGTGCCACTGCTACCGACACATTCACATGATGTTTTCTAGGACTCGTGTGACATTTCCAGGGAAATGTCTGCTCTCTACATATTTCCACAGGGGAGTGTCTCCTCGTGTCTTTGAGAGCATTCGCGCCTCCGTGCAGCACACTGACCATTTACATCAGACCCACAGGAACACAGTTGTCCTCCTTTGATTGGGTTTTACCTCAAACGTTTAGTTCCCTCGATTCCCGAGGAAAAACATTCTTTTTAAATTGTGGTTCAACAGAGGCATAAAAAACGACTTAACATCCAGTGATCTCTGTATTTGTAACATGCACCAACGGTCTGAGCCATGGGCGAGCTTCCACAGCAGCATGCAGGACTTTCCTGGGGGTGTCAGGTGAACTCACGTTGGTTCTGTGTTCTGTCCAGCGTACGTGGACACGTCAGACTGGGAATTTCCGGACGTTTGCAGGTACTACTTTGGGAAGTTTGGCCAGTGGCTCAGCCTGCTCTTCTCCATGGTGTCGCTTATTGGAGCCATGGTGGTTTATTGGGTCCTTATGTCCAATTTCCTCTACAACACTGGACAGTTTATTTACAGTAAGTTTGCGCCTGCTAGCAAGTGAGTGAGTCAGTGAGTGATGAAGCAGTGCAGGCGGTCAGTCAGTAGTTTGCTCTGATGTGACAATCACGTCACCGCACCCAGTTGTTTGATTGTTTGATGCAATGTGATGGAGTGTTTGTGGTAAAGTGGTTTGACTGTTTGCTTTCCTTCGTGCAGATTACGCCCACAACGTCACTATGCCAGACTCAGAATTTGGATCCAATGGCTCCGATAAAGGTACGTAACCACTCGGTGGCAGCATGCGTTTGTGAGTTTTCCTCCTTTGCGGTGAATATGTGCATAACGCTTTGTTGAGGATCTTGTTGCCCTCATGGATGCCTGGGTTAGCTCATCATTAGACCTGCAGGAAGCATCCGATGCTGTTTCCACTCTCTTGTTTCACTTCTGTGGATCTGATAGTTTAACTGAACTGAAGCTAATGCTCCTTGTTCTTTTCTCCCAGTCATCTGTCCATATCCACACACTGACCCGAGCACAAACTACACTCTCAGCGCGTCCTCCATCGCTGCCAGTGGCTCTAATACGTCTGATGTTGGTTCCTTTGAACACTGGTGGAGCAAAAACAACACGGTCCCGCTCTACCTCATCATCCTGCTGCTGCCACTGCTCTGCTTTCGCTCAGCCTCCTTCTTCGCCAGGTTCACCTTTTTGGGTAGGAATCAGCAGACGCGTCAGTCGTGCTCCAGGATCAGTTCTG
Organism: Betta splendens; assembly: GCF_900634795.4. Lineage (NCBI taxonomy): Eukaryota > Metazoa > Chordata > Actinopteri > Anabantiformes > Osphronemidae > Betta > Betta splendens. Next base: position 663,605 of record NC_040892.2, on the reverse strand, counting down.
TGTGCAGGACTAATGTATTTGTACATGGGTTATTGAGTTGATCATGAGCCTAGATTTCCTCTCTCTAATTCCTCTTTCATCTGCTGTTTTACAGGAACGATATCGGTGCTCTACCTGATTGTGATGGTCACTATTAAAGCCGTGCGACTCGGCTTCCACCTGGAGTTCCACTGGTTTGTCACAGTCCAGTTCTATGTTCCAGGTAAATGTTTGCTGGTCCTGTTCATTTGAACACACATCCAGTTCATCCAGTTCATCCAGTGCTCCCAGGTGCGTTTCTTAAACAGCTGAGTTCTAAATGCGTAGGAACCAGCCACAGCTGTTAATCCAACTGTGGAACCTCTCCACACGTACTGAGGATTTCTGATGCTCCTTCCGTCGTCGTGGGGTTGGCTGCTGTTTGTCTGTGCAGTAGATGATGTTTGGTTTGTCCTGTGTTTGCAGAGTTCCGAGTGTTTTTCCCTCAGCTGACTGGCGTCCTTACTCTTGCCTTCTTTATTCACAACTGTATAATCACATTAATGAAGAGCAACAAGAATCAAGACAACAACGTGAGGCTTGGTCACTAATTGTTCTGTTCAGCTCCACACACTGAGTTATTCCATATGAAATCAACCAGGTCGCCTTCTCAGACAAGTCTTAAACATTCGTGCTAATTTTAATGGGCCTATGATTACCTCATCTCTCTATTTGGTAGATGCGTTTCTGTTCATGCAGAGACTTTAAATCTGCAGTTCAACTGCAAAATATCAAAAATCAGCGAATCCCTAATTTGACCTTTTTCAGGCCTGTGGTATCAAAGACAGGTCCGGGACTGCACAGACGTGCTAGAGTCTGGCTGTGTTCCCGGTTCAGCTCAGGACACGCCCTCCCTCAACAGACACAGACAAGTCAAGCAAGGACAGGCTGAACCACCCAGAGAGGGAGGACTCATAGTTCTGAGTTCACACCTTTTTACAGATGTGACGTGAAACCTAATGGAGGAGAAATCTCCAGCCAACTTCGCTCAGACTGAAGCTGCTTGGGTGGGGGTCTAGAGGAAAGATCCACACGATGTCCACAAGTATTTGGTTGATTTCATGTGGAGTAACTCAGATTTATCACCCTAGTTTAAGTAAAAGGAACGTGTCGGTTGTTGTGATCCTGGTGTGGAGCTGAATGTCTGTGTTTCCAGGTACGGGACCTGTCAGTGGCTTATCTCTTAGTAGGACTCACCTATCTGTACGTGGGACTCATGATCTTTGCTGCCTTTCCTTCACCTCCTCTTTCCAAAGACTGCATTGAACCAGTAAGTTACAGCATTAAGTTGACGTTCATGTGGTGAATCCAAAGTGTGAAACCATAACTTGAAATATGAACACTTCCCTCATTTGAGTTTTGTCTTTTAATTATGACATAGAGGCAGAAAAAAAACCCAAAGTCAGTGAGTGAATCAATGAGCGTCACTAGTTCCATCATTCAACTCTTCACACACCTTTGGAGTCAGAACCTTCTCTGCTTCCACTGACCGTTTACGCCTGCCTCCGTTTCCTCCCTTTCAGAATTTCTTGGATAACTTCCCCAGCAGTGACGTGATGGTGTTTGTGGCCAGGACCTTGCTGCTGTTCCAGATGGTCACCGTCTACCCCCTGCTGGGATACCTGGTACGCGTCCAGCTGATGGGCCAGTTGTTTGGCAGCCATTACCCCAGGTAACCCTGATGTGGTCGTTCAGAGCTCCACTGATCACTGATCAGTTCAACAAATCTTTTGCTGTCTTGTTTTGTCATTTGTGTAAAATCCTCACTGGTCCATCGTCTCCTTTTAGTTTCCTCCATGTTTTGGCAATGAACATCCTAATAGTTGGAACTGGTGTGTTGATGGCTAAATTTTATCCCAACATTGGCTCCATCATACGGTGAGTTTAAAGTGTTGTGCGTCATGACTAAGGCTCCAGTGATCCAGCACTCATGCCCTCACTGCGTGTGAGGTGAGCTTTACTGATGCTAGTCCGTATCCTGTGGCAGGTTCTGTGGAGCTGCGTGTGGTTTGGCTTTAGTGTTCGTCTTTCCTGCGTTGGTGCACATGATCTCCCTGAGGCGACAGGGGACTCTCCGCTGGCCGTCGGCCCTCCTCCATTGCTTCCTGATCGTGCTGGGCACGGGCAACCTGCTGGCTCAGTTCCTGATGTAACGGCAGCCAGAGGAGTCACACGTTTTCTGTTAGGTCATCAAACTAAATCAGTGTCAGACTTAAAGGTCTGTGGCAACAATAGGAGGGCAGGATTCATCCAACCAAGCCAGTACTGTATTCCTTGATGCTCTTGTTTTTCTGCCTGTTGTCGTCATGCAGACAAACTGAACAATGTTAACACTGGTCAGTTCCAAGAATCAGAAACTTTATCTGATCCTAAGAAATTAAATGTAGTTAAACAGGCCACAGCTGAAATGGACGATGTGTCATGATTCGCTCTCATTATAGGTGAATGTAAACATTCTGAAGTGATTGAATACTAATGAAAACTTACATTGAACATTGTAAATGTAATATACATTAATACAGAGTTATACATACAAGCATGATTTGTCTTTTATGTCTGTTGGGCTGTTTCGAATCTCCTTCAGTCACAGCATAAGGTTTCTGATAAATCATGAGACCATGTGTTCAGTCAGCGCTGGTGACGCCATGAACCAGTCTAACCAGTGTCTCAGACACATCTAAGATTCATACCGTTAATTTAACATGTAAGTAGTCACGTTGAACATATGGTTCCCTTTGATCACGTTTTGATTCAGTTTGGAGCCGTGTTTGTCCATCTGATGAATTTGTGTTGGATGTTGAGGTCCATCATTAATCTGAAGATGATAAACCCCAGGAAAAATCCATCACCTGCTGTCAGTCTGATACACAGGCGCCGCTGGGCTGCTGGTTCTCCAGCCCTCTGCTCGTCGCCTCAGTCAGGTGTCCATTGGCCTCTGGGCAGCTAGTGGTCAAACCTTTTTATTTTAATATTACATGATATTAAGTCATTTATAAGGTGTTGTCTCCAATAATTGTTGTTAGGTGGCTCCTCTCAGGTGGTCATAACCATAAATTATTTGTGTTCATTTGCAAATCTTAGACCTGACAAGTGCAAACGCTGAAGTGTTTCCTGGTCATCAGCACAGCACTGTCTGCAGAGTTTAATCTTTAAATCTATGAGTCAGACACACATGGAAATAAAAAACCCTTGAGCAAGATTTTTATTTTATTATTTATTGGTTAAAGTTAAAGGCTGACACATGATCAACGCCCTCCAGAGAGCAGTGAACCCGTCTGTTTGATACATGTCTTGCGTTTGGAACATCTAATACAGATCATATCCTGGAAACGAACGAGGAAGAGTTTTCTCCTGCAACAAAGTCAAAGCCAGAAACGAGACCAGCAGCTGTCTTAAGAGCTCTTCTTCTCCTCAAAAATTAGGTTTGCTGTGGCTTTTTTGGCTGTAAAACATAAGTACAATCTTGTCAATCTTGAGTATTTTAGATACAAGCTGCTATTGTTGAATGTGAGTGTGATTACACGGTAATCCTGCATTACTGTAGGTTTTAAACTTCAATCTTCAAAAGTGGTGTTTCCACTACCACGACGTACTCACCCTCATCTTTTATCTTGTCCGTGGCCTCCGATGCCTTGTCTTTGAGGTTTTTTACTACATCGTCGATCTTGGCTTCATTCTTCAGAAAGAATGGGCGAATTATGCGGTTATAGATCTGGACCGAGCCGTTGGAAGGAGTAGGAGCCATGCACCACAGCAAGAAGCCGCACTGGGACAGAAGAAGGCACCTCAACGTCAGGATGGTGGAACGGGTCATGTTCTACTGCGCGTCTGCCAATAAAGGCGCAGCAGTTGAATTACCTTTCCAATGTAGTAGAAGGGGAACCAAGACAGGACGATGTCTGCAAAGAACTCCACCACACTAAAGACTCCGTACACCACCCAGTAGGTCAGCCACTTGGTGTCATCGTCCTTGGTGGCGCTTTCAATGGCTTTAATCCTAAAACAAGTGTATTTTAGTGATGTCATTTGTTTTCAAATCGAACTGCCAAAGTTTCTCAAATGAGCAAAACCCAAATTAGTCGAGGGCAATTTTTTATTGAGGTTAAATTTATTGATGTTGACATTCAGCTTTAAAAATCCTCTAGAAGCTGTGGTATTTGGTTTTGGATGTGGCCTGAGGCAGTTCAGTAGCATTTTAATTTCATTCCAGTTGTATACATGCACAAAGACGTGATACAGGTACTGCATGAAACATATTCTATATCATGATGCATTGAAGGATGCGACAGAAAACAGATCCACACCCCCTGCAGCACCGGCCTGTTACACTCCCAGCGCAGAAAGGAGCATTATTGTCTGTCGTCCCTCCCGACAGTCATCAGACTGCGTAACCATGACTACGGGGATTCACAACGTTCAAATACACAGTGAATATGGCTAAAATGAAACGGTGCAGTATTTACCATTTTCTTTATTTTGTTCCATTTCTAAACTCACTGAGCTACTGTTCATACATACAGGTAAACAATTCTTTATTGTTTACACTCTTTTTCCCTTTTGTTTTAATAATAATATTATTTGCCTAGATCTTCCTCCTGATGCTGTAACAAATCAGCAGCAAGTTATTTTCTCCTCTTGTCTTATGTTATCTTTTATCTTATCTTACTGCAACTTATTATCTTGTCTTATCTTAATGCAACTTATTATCTTATCCTACTGTATATTACTGTGTATTATTGTCTGGAGCCTTGTTCTGTCGTATCAGCTTTGCTTAGTCATCACACAGGCCCGTGGTTCAGAGAAACTATCCAGAGCCAGCTGTAAATAAAGTGGAGCCTTTAATCAACTCAAATTAAGGTCAATTTCAGACATTTCATGCCTGATTCCGGATTAAGCCTGAAATAACACGATCAAGCACATTTAAAGCGTGCGTGGGCAGAACTCACGATATGTAGGCTGGGTACAGGAACCCGATGAGGTTGCACAGCAGAGATGCTCCATAACCAACGACCAAGTAAACCGCTACGATGCCGATGACACCTGGAGGGAACGACACAACACGCCATCATCACCCGCGGTGAACGACGAGCACATCAGCCTCCAACAAACAACCTGCAGCTGATTTCAAACTCTGCTTTCATCCTGACGACGACCACACAGCTCGGTCTCGAGCTCGCTCTTTTCACGGCGTTTGTGTCGGTTCTCACCGAGCGCAATGTAAGTCCGGCCCACTCCAGTCTTCTTCTCGATTTTTCCCAGAACATCTGTAAAAACGTTCTTTTCGTGAAGAAATTTGTCAAATCGTTCCTTGAGGCCCTGTGTCATTGCTGCACTTCCGCCTTTAATAGCGATTATGAAATAGTGAATCAACTGCGACACGCCCGCCGTCACCAACGCCCTTTGCGCGCGGTCCCCGTCAGAGCAGGAGGCTGAAGTTAGCATCCGTTTGCTGCCTCCGAGTCGCCTGAGGGAATTTAAGAAAGATTTCCGTTTGGCCACAAAGTCATCTTACAAAGCTCGTTTTGTGGTGACGACAACCTGGACATTGTAAACTCACTATCAACATTTACTAACGCATTTGTTGAATTAATAATTGAAAATGCGACTAAGGTTACAGATATGTTGTCTTGTTAATTCTCGGTGTATCGCTATTTCAGAATGCATTTAAATAATAAACGTGTCTTCATAACAGTAAAAGCTGTTGAAGTAAAAGAAAAACTGTGGACAAACGAAGTTTTTCCCCTTAATTATCCTATAACCTAGCTATAAAAGTGTTGAGTTGGAAGCTGGAATCAGCTGCTAACTTCAGCCTCGTGTTTCAGCATCCGATTGCAAGCTTCAAAATAAAAGCACGGGATATATTTGAAGTTCTATGATTTTGATATTGAGTGATATTTTTTAACAATACCAGCAGTTTTAGTAAGTGGAATTACTTGTGTTTTCTCAGGGAAGCCAACAGGATAGAATAAGCGAATCACGAATAAGCGGCCACTGTTTTAACCATGAACCGATGTTTATTATTTTGTACTTTTATTTTTATGGTCAATTTATCAGAATCAGAAGCGTATTTTCGCCAGGTATTGTTCCGTCTCCGTGTCCTGGAGATGCACAGCTCCTGAAGAGACGACAGGTGGCAACCGACCACCTTCTGAGCCAGTGGGTGATGCTGCAGCAAACAGGAGGTGATGGATGCCTGAAGTCCACTACTATCTCCTGATGGTACTGGTACCAATCTGTCTCCTGATAGCAGTGGACTTGGAGCGGGCGGAGCCTCAGCCTGAAACTCAAGCCGGAAATGTCTGTTTCACAGCTTGTCACCAGTGTTTGCAGAATACACAGATTTGTTCTACATTGTGACTTTCTACAACCTGCTCAATGTGATCATCTATATGTGTTTCATAGTTACTTTTTTTGATAAAGATAAAACAAAACCGGCAGATGAGGCGACGCGGACAGTTCACAGCCTCGTCCTGCAGGGGGCGCTGCTGCCGTTCATTAACGCAGGGACCAATGGTTTTCACTTTTAAAAAAACAACTTAATGACACTACGTAAGAAATTTTTAAGTGAATTATTATTTTGTTTTTCTTGTTATTACCATGAGAAAAACCCCGTAAAACTCATTAAAGCAGAATTTAAGGTGTTAGAAACAACTTAAAACTTGTGAATTGTTAAGAACACGTTGATGCTACAGATAAAATTTGCTCTGTCTGTTGTTTCCTGATGCTATAATAGAAATGTTCTTTTTTTGTGAGTGAGAGCTGAAAGATGATGAGATATGAAACATAGCCAGTAACAAGTAAACTCATAATTCACTGTTCACTAATAATACAAAGACTTAGTTACGCACACACAGACAATGAGAAAACAAACACTTTAATGCTGGAGTGCAGTGTTCTTAGTTCTCAACAATATGATTCATGTTTCACTGATTTCTACTTCTAGGACACACACCAAACGCTGTGTTTTGGCCTTGTTGTGTGACATCATAGTGGCAACCAAGCGTTGCTGGACGCTCGTGGTGGAACCACAGGTTGTGTTCTGACCTACAGAAGGTTCTGAACTCAGGGACAAGGGCTTGTGCTTTCACCTGCACGAGGACAAACGAACGCCTCGGGCTTTGGGACAGAGGTTGGTGTAGATAAAGTGCATGTGGGACTGAGCCAGATCACACAGTGTACATGAACCTGCCTATTAACAGAAAACAAACTGGACCATGACCTGTTTGCCACAAGCTCGGTCACAGACTGGACTCAACAACAGCTCAATGACGTTACTCTAGTGACTTCATGTATTTTTATCACATAGCGTTTTGTTTATTCTACTTCACAGCATTTCTCAGCTTTCTGTTGGTTCTGGTAAATCTGCTGAAGAACACACTGCGTGGATCCGCTGGTATTGTGCTGCCGACACTTCCCTGTGTTCAGCGTTTCTCCAACAACTGTGGTTTGTTTTCTGACGTCATCAACGCGTGACGTAGTCCTCCCTGGCTCGAGGAGCCAGTGACAGAGCGCGCGACTCAGCGGAGCGCTCCTGTGGGTGCCGGTTCGCTCAGCGCGTCCGGTTTAGAACGCGACCCGGCCGGTTCTGGGTTCGGTACCGACTCCCGCCAGAGGAAACACGAGGTGAGACGAGAAGAAGAGAACTTTTATCTCACAGACGGTTAATACTAGTTAATGCCATATACAAAAAGGCGGTGTGTGTCTGTAAGTGTCGAGGCGTTTCATGTTACGTTTCTACGTGTTTCTTTATGGTCTGTCTTTTAATCCTTTACATTTAAATGCTTTAGCCGCTCTTTCCCTCATGTTGTTGTCCAGCGACTGCTTGTTTGATTTAAACCGGTCAGAATCCAAATGAGCAGAGTTAATCCTTGTAAGAAGTTGCTCCGTATCCATCTCGTCCTCGGCGCCACAGAGCTGCACTGTTTCACAGGAACCCATAAATACACGTTAACCTATTTCCTCGTCCTGCTTCCCTAAATACTCACTAGAGCTCATGTAGATGGATCCACTGCTCATATTCACATCACATCCTTTGACTCCAGCTTAAGTTGTTTGTTTTCTGTTGTTGATGAGTGCAGAGCTTCTGCAGCCTCATCTGGGTTACAGTATTTACAAGTGGACCCACCAGAACCCGGCCGAAGCTGTGGGAGCCTGGCGGAAGCCCGGTTCTGCTGCAGGACCGTGCTGCTGCATTATTCCTGCAGGGGGGGTGTGCCTGGTGTGCAGCCATGCACCGCTTAAGGACCACCGTGGCCCGACTCCGGCCCCTGACGGCTGCACAGGCAGCAAAGAGCCCGGCGCAGCCCAGAACCGCTAGAGCGGGCTTAAGGACGGTCCAGCCCAGGAGGCAGCAGAACACGTCTGCGTCTGCAGAGCCCTTTCTTAATGGCACCAGCTCCAACTATGTGGAAGAGATGTACTACGCATGGCTGGAGAATCCCAGGAATGTGCACCAGGTAAGTGTGAAGTAAAGAGCGCCTGACTTCAGGGACACGCCCCCACACACTATCAAACAGGTGTTTACCTGAACCAAGGCCAAGTCCAAACTTAGTGGGGTAAAGGTCACACACACACACACACACACACACACACACACTATCAGCATGTTTTGATGACAGGTGGGAATGGAAATCACACCGTAGCAGCATCATTCACAGTGACGGCATCCTGAATGGCTGTTGTAGACGTATAATCACACTTTTGTCAGACTTCATGGAATGAGGTCCTGGGCAGGACTCCAAACAACGTGTTGCTCCGTCACTGACTGGCAGAGCCGTAAACGTGATCAGGAAGCACAGGTCTGCAGTGGCCTCACATCATCTCAGCTTAATATGTAAAAGCCTGAAGCCAGAATTGAACCGTTTGGACAGGTTCTCACAGAGGTTTGCTGTCGCTGGTCCGTAGGTAGTGGAAGGCACACGTTGAACACGTTTTTAATTCAGAAGACATGGACGTAGTGGAGAAACCCACCCATAATCAGAGTCAGGAGATTAGTTGAATTCCTGACTCGGAGGGAAAAGTGACCTCATTCCTTTAATTCCTGCCCATCCAGCACTAACATCGGCTTTTAAAGTGAAAGTTCCAAATGCCTGGAAAGGCTGAGGATACGCCAGGGTCTGTTAGTTGTGTGAAAAGCTTTGGAACTGGCTGCTTGTGGTTCTGAAGTTTGTACCAATGCCTGACACGTCTCAATCGTCCCTTGTTGTCACAACTATGACACTTCAAGCTCACGCTGGGCGATGGGTTCCTCTAGTTTATCTGTCAACAGGCCTTTCATGGTGTGTGGAGATGCTTCCTGTGAGGCCGAGGTCGCGGGCTCCCTGCCTTCAGCAGCCCTCGGGTGTCTGTACTTTACCCTTATGACTTCATCACGTCCACTGAGCTGAAACAGACCCAAAGGTTCATCAAGAATCCTTCTTTCATGAAAGCTGTAACATTCTGTGAACTAGAGCTCTTCATTGTAAAGAGCTTGAATCCACAGTCGAGAGGTCGAGTTCAGGCACTAATGTCAGCGAGATCAGATGTTTGACCTCAGGAACCGCCCCCATCGCAGCAGCATCAGTCTCTGCTGTTGACACACAACCAGCGGCCCGTGTTTCACCCACAGCGCCTGGTACCTGCTGACGACATGGTGCCGGCTCCAAGCCATTCCTCTTTCCAGCTGTACTGTGTTCATCAATCAGCCGTGATGCTTCTGGCAGAACTTCAGAGCAGAGCATCTTACTCTGTCTGACGCCTGTGAATGACCACGTGTCCTCTCTCCTCTGCAGTCCTGGGATGTGTTTTTCCGTAACGCTAATGCAGGGGCGCTCCCTGGCGCCGCCTACCAGAGCCCGCCGCCCCTCAGCCGGGGTTCTCAGGGACCAGCCGGTGTCCAGGCGCTGGGGGGGATTCAGCCCAATGTGGACAAGCTGGTGGAAGATCATCTAGCGGTGCAGTCGCTGATACGAGCGTACCAGGTACCTGTAGCTCTGCTGGGGTTGAAGACAGTAAACTCAGCACATGCATTATATCAAGTTAAAACACATCATGTTTATAGCTGAGTGTTTTCAGTGACTTCACTGCTGCTGTCCAAGTCGCTGCCTTTCCCTCCACAGCCTTCAACCCATGTTTGAGTCAGGGATTCTGAGACACGTGGGCTGAATGTTGGGAAATCTAGTAGGAAGTGGCTTCCAGAGGACAGACAGGAGCTGATCTGCTGGAGCAGAACCACCGACCTTTAAAGCTGCTGTTGTTGTGTCTGTACAGGTGCGAGGGCATCACATAGCAAAGCTGGACCCGCTGGACATCAGCTGTGTGGACTTTGATGACACCCCATGTACCTTTGGTTACCAGAACGTGGGTGAGAAAGCAGTCTCTTGTTTTGCTCCCACCCTGGCAGACGAACACGTCCCCATCAGCGCCAACTAACAGTCACAGGAATTCCCTGAACCTCAATGTCTCTGTGACGCTGTGCGTTCCAGTAGAAGCAGAAACCAGTTTTTCCTAGTTCCCTGCAGCGTCACTGGGTAACTTCTCTGAGCCAGTGTCATGAGCTGATAACAAGGCCTGGTAGGTGAGCACATAGAAGCCTTCTAGCTTTGGGCTGTGACCTTTGACCCTTTACATGTACGTAACCTGTCAGCAGTAGAAGCTGAATCCAGGCGCGTTGCCATGGTCACCAGGTGCTACCCTTTAAAATAAAGGAGTCAAAGGATCCACCGGAGGAGACGCAGCACCGGGCTCCTCAGTCTGCTTCATTCATTCATACATTACGTGATCAGGGGACTGAGAGGTGACATTGTCCTGACAGACTTGACCTCTGCGGTGTCCTGCTCAGAGGCCAGTTAATGATTTCCTCACATTAATACTGTTGGTGTATAGCTTCGTGTTATTACACTGAGAGGACACACACAACCTGACCATCTACGTTGTGATTTCATGGAGCAGCATTATTTATATTATTGATCCTTACAACAGTTGTTAGCATAGTTTTCCTTTTTGCGTCAGGTATTTGATCCAGAAACAAACTGAGCTTGTGTCCCTCGGTTTAATGTCTGTGGTAAAAAAAATTGGACTTTACAGAATTGGAACCAACTGCAGCATGCACCAGCAAACTGTCATTGTCCCCAGAGAAAAGCTGGGGCCTCTGGGTGAAGGGCCAGGTGATTGTTAGGAGCAGGAACAGGATGTTTCCACAGTTACTGCTCTGCTTTGTCCGGAGGTTCACAGAGGTTGAGCAGCAGGTCAGTAGGTGCTGGAGCTCTGAGCGCTGCGCCGCGCCGCTAACCGTCCCTGTGTGTCTGTGCCTCCAGAGGTGTGCAAAGACCGCCTGCGTAGTCTGGCTGTGGAAGGTAGGACCCGGCCCCCGGCCGAAGGCTGGGCTCATTCTAACGCTTGGTTTGTGGGCTTCTGGTAACGTTCTAAGAGGAACAGGCTTCCTGTCCAGCTCATTAACCAAGGTTCTAGTGCTGGGTGCCACTGATATGAAAACCTGTGAATTATAAGGAAAACTTCCCTGAACACAACACTGTCTTCCTTCGTTCAATGCGACTTCATTAGGTCACAGAGACAATTGAGCAGATCTCGAAACATGAACCAGATCACGGCTGAGAACGTCACGCTGACGTTGGGAGACGTGTTGACATCAAAAGTCGTCACGTTGGTGTGACTCTGGAGAATTGTTTAATTTTTTCAGATCAAACCAATGAACTAATTAAAAAAACAAACTATTGTGTTGTTAGGGGGTTTTCAACAACCTGGCAACCCAGACTGTCTGTCTGGAGGCTTGAAGGCCTAAATGAGGCGCTGTGTTTGGGGTGTTTGATGGCTTTCGCTAACCTTTGCTCTGCAACGTATCCCCTCCACCTCATTAAACACTGACAAACCCCACAGCTCCTGTGTTTGTGTGCAGCCGCCACAGAGGGACAGAAATCTAAAGATGTGCTCAGCACAGCACTCTGCTCCACCCTGCTGATAGAGGTGTTCAAACAGTCCACGTGGGCTTATCTGGGTTTGGGGCGAGGAGGACATGGTGTGCTTTAGATAAACACACTGGGACTCAAGCTGCTTCTGCCTCCTCTAACGCGCCGCTCGTTTTAGCGCATTCAATTCAAGGTTTTTCTGGTGTTGGACAGAAAATGAATCAGGAGTTACTCTTCATTCATTCATTTTGGGTACACAGTCAGAGTAATGCCATTTAAAAGCAAAGGACCAAGCAGAGAACAAACAGATAAGTCCTGACATGACAACGATAACGAAGAGCGTGGTCAGTAAATCAACAGGTCCAACGTGCTGCTACGCGACCAGCGTGAACGCAGCGGTCGGTTTAGGCCACAGCCTGGAAGGAACCGCTTCACTTCAGACCACGACACGCATTTAGTCCCATTAGGACTCAACAGTTGCATATAACACAGTCACATTCAGTGCAGATGGTTCATGGCACAACGCTCACTCTCCTAACGAGGAGACAAAGTCCGATCTGATGGAGCCAAGTATTCAGGTGTCACGTCCTTTGTCTGTAGGAGGTTTAATGAAACATTTAAGATAAGCTTTCGTTGTCTGAGCTGTGTGGCTCAGATAATGAAATTGTTTGCTCAGGTCACATGATCCAGGGTGTCAGGTTGTTTATGTTGAGTCAGCAGTAGTAGCAGTAGTAGTAGTAGTGGTAGTAGTAGTAGTAGTAATAGTAGTAGTAGTAGCAGTAACTGGTTGCAGGATGCTTTTCCTCTGTAGCGTGACACGGAAGCTGTCGGTGCGGTGGTTCTGGTTCTGACCTGCACACGCAGTCGGACTAACAGGATGAAATACTCCAGGAAATCTAAAATGTGGTGGTAGTTTCTCTTCTTCTCTCCTCGTGTTCAAACAGGCTTTTATGGACTGACTGAATGTGACCTGGACAAAGTTTTCCGGCTTCCCACCACCACCTTCATTGGTGGCAACGAGAGTTCTCTGCCGCTCAGGGAGATCATCCGGCGCCTGGAGGTGAAGCCACACTCAGATTCTGGTCCCGTGGTTGTGCTGCTGATTAGGCACAGCGCTGCTCATCCCTGCGTGCCGCCTGTCTCTTGCAGACGGCCTACTGTCAGCATATCGGAGTGGAGTTCATGTTCATCAACGACATGGACCAGTGCCAGTGGATCCGGCAGAGGTTTGAGACTCCAGGAGTCGTGCAGATCAGGCTGGAGGAGAAGCGGACTCTGCTGGCCAGGATGATCCGGTCCACCAGGTGCGTCCTCAGCCCAGCAGTGACTGGGTGGCGCTGGGCTGAGGTGACATTGCGTGTTCGCAGGTTTGAAGAGTTTCTCCAGAGGAAGTGGTCGTCGGAGAAGCGCTTCGGGCTGGAAGGCTGCGAGTCGCTCATCCCGGCCCTGAAGACCATCATCGACCAGTCCAGTGAGAGCGGCGTGGACAGCGTGATCCTGGGGATGCCTCACAGGTACGTGCGCGGCTGTTCCTCAGCCAGCAGCCTGGCCTCCGCCTGCCGCTCTCTGATGCTGCCCGTGTCCCCTCAGGGGGAGGCTCAATGTTCTGGCCAATGTGATCCGGAAGGAGCTGGAGCAAATCTTCTGCCAGTTTGACTCCAAACTGGAGGCAGCGGATGAGGTCTGTCCATTTCTGTGTCACGGTCTGTAAGGATGGAGCACAGTGCAAACAGTCCTGTCCTGCTGCCAGGGTTCTGGTGATGTCAAGTATCACCTGGGAATGTATCACAAGAGGATGAACCGGGTCAGCGACAGGTTGGTCACCATGTCCCTGATGGCGAACCCGTCCCACCTGGAGGCTGTGGACCCAGTGGTGCAGGGGAAGACCAAGGCTGAGCAGTTCTACCGTGGGGACGCTGAAGGCAGGAGGGTGAGTGGACTCTGGTCCCGGTGCCTGTGTGCCTCTGTCCCCATGCGTCTGTAACCGGATCCGTGACCGTCCAGGTCATGTCCATCCTGCTCCATGGCGACGCTGCGTTCGCGGGTCAGGGGGTCGTGTACGAGACGTTCCACCTGTCCGACCTGCCGTCGTACACCACGCACGGCACCGTGCACGTGGTGGTCAACAACCAGGTACCGCCTGCAGAGTTAGCATGTGATCAGGCGCCGCCGGCCGTGAGCTGAGACCAATGTCCGTCCCACAGATCGGCTTCACCACAGACCCCAGGATGGCCCGGTCCTCGCCGTACCCCACGGACGTGGCGCGGGTGGTCAACGCCCCCATCTTCCACGTCAACGCAGACGACCCCGAGGCGGTGATGTACGTGTGCAAGGTGGCGGCGCAGTGGAGGAACGCCTTCCACAAGGACGTGGTGGTGGACCTGGTGAGCCCGCGTTCCCGCTGTGCGTCCAGGGAGAAGGAGGAAGACCAGCGTTGAAATGTGGGCTTTCAGGTGTGTTACAGACGCAACGGCCATAACGAGATGGACGAGCCCATGTTCACACAGCCGCTGATGTACAAGAAGATCCGGCAGCAGAAGGGCGTCCTGCACACGTTCGCCGAGAAGCTCATCGACGAGGGCGTCGTCAGCACGCAGGAGTACGAGGTGAGGAGCAGTTACAGCCCGGCGCCCGTCCCTCCTGCTTCCCTGTCCCACGCTCCGCTTGCATCCGTCCATCAGGAGGAGGTCGCCACATATGACAGAATTTGTGAGGAGGCTTACGCTCGCTCCAAAGATGAGAAGATCCTCCACAGCAGACACTGGCTGGACTCTCCGTGGCCCGGTAGGCTCTCCCGCCGCTCTGCTGCGGCTCCGGCTGCAGTTGCGGCTGCAGCTCCGGCTGCAGCTGCGGCTCCGCTGCGGCTCCGGCTGCGGCTCCGGCTGCAGCTGCAGCTCCGCTCCGGCTGCGGCTCCGGCTGCGGCTCCGGCTGCGGCTCCGGCTGCAGCTGCAGCTGCAGCTCCGCTCCGGCTGCGGCTCCGGCTGCGGCTCCGGCTGCGGCTCCGGCTGCAGTTGCGGCTGCGGCTGCGGCTCCGGCTGCGGCTCCGGCTGCGGCTCCGGCTGCGGCTCCGGCTCCGGCTGCGGCTCCGGCTGCGGCTCCGGCTCCGGCTGCGGCTCCGGCTCTGGCTCTGGCTCTGGCGGCTGCAGTTGCGGCTGCAGCTCCGGCTGCGGCTCCACTCCGGCTCCGGCTGCGGCTGCGGCTCCGGCTGCGGCTCCGGCTGCGGCTCCGGCTGCGGCTGCGGCTCCGGCTCCGGCTGCGGCTCCGGCTGCGGCTCCGGCTGCGGCTCCGGCTGCGGCTCCGGCTGCGGCTCCGGCTGCGGCTCCTCGCAGTTCTTTCTCGCTGTGACGTCTTCTTTTGCCTGCAGGCTTCTTCAACCTGGAGGGGCAGCCTAAAAGCATGAGTTGCCCTTCCACCGGCATCAGCGAGGAGGAGCTGGGCCACATCGGACACATCGCTGCATCGGTCCCAGTGGAGGACTTCACCATACACGCAGGTACGGTACCCACACGCTTGTACAAAGCTGCCTCAGACCCTTCACGTCTCTGCTCCGCTGCTTTAGGTCTGAGCCGCATCCTGAAGGGCCGGGCCAACATGGTGAGCCAGCGCTTGTGTGACTGGGCTCTGGGGGAGTACATGGCCTTTGGCTCTCTGCTCAAAGGCGGGGTCCACGTACGCCTCAGCGGGCAGGATGTGGAGAGAGGCACCTTCAGGTAACACCGGATCAGCCGTTCCGGGCCCTGTAGAACCTGCCAGCGCACAGACGCTGGAGGACGCGGCCTCACTCAGACATGCTGATTTCCTCTGATGTTTGCAGCCACAGACATCACATCCTTCACGACCAGAACGTGGACAAGAGGATCTGCGTCCCCATGAACCACATCTCCCCTGATCAGGCTCCTTACACCGTCTGCAACAGCTCTCTGTCGGAATACGGAGTCCTAGGTGAGAAACCTCTGACGGTACAAAGTGTCCACACGTGGAGCACCGAGCAGCAGCGCTGGGAGAAGGTGCAGCAGAACCGGTAAAACCCAGCGGAGGTCAAGGACGCACTCAGTTGTTTACTAGACATGACTCCGCAGAGCTTCACTTTCGTTTCTTCTGTTCTTTTTCTGGACCTGTCACCAACCGGTTGTCGCTGAGAGCAACATTCTCCGTATTAAGACACAATGTTCTCGTCGGCCTGATTTCAAGAGATCAAGCATCGGTTGAACTTCCTGGTCCAACAACATTCACAGTTGACAGGACAAAGACAAACCTGTGTCACCAGAATTAAGCAACTAACCCGTAAAACCACATAGAAGAGCTGCTAAACACCGGCTGCTCTGTTTCCCTCGTCTGCAGGGTTTGAACTGGGTTTTGCTATGTCCAGTCCCAACGCCCTGGTTCTGTGGGAGGCCCAGTTCGGAGACTTTCATAACACAGCTCAGTGCATCATCGACCAGTTCATCAGCTCGGGCCAGGCCAAGTGGGTGAGACACAACGGCATCGTGCTGCTGCTTCCTCACGGCATGGAGGGAATGGTAGGAGCCGAGGAACCGGATCGGACACTTTAGGACTTTCTGTTTCCTCCTGTCACATGGGCTCCTTTTCCATCCCATCAGGGTCCGGAGCACTCGTCTGCCCGCCCCGAAAGGTTCCTGCAAATGTGCAATGATGACCCAGACGTTTTCCCTGTGAGTCTGTACTTTACGCATGCATTGCTCTGTTGTGTTCCCATGATGCACCTGGGCGAAAGAGATTCATGAATGTAACCCGACTGGTTCATGTGGGGAGTTGACTGACTGGTCCAGACCCAGGCATCCAGAAATGATGAGTGACAATTATTTCATTTGGAGTAAATAATGTGAAATAGTTCGTTTGGCCATAAATGCTGTAAATCAAACGTCTACACAGTGAAGACAAACCCAATCCACAGCAGCTGCTACAGTAGCTGTTTTCCATAATGTGTTGCTTCCCACAGCCGCTGACGGAGGACTTCGCTGTGCGTCAGCTCTACGACTGTAACTGGATGGTGGTCAACTGCTCCACTCCTGCAAACTACTTCCACGTCCTGCGCCGGCAGATCCTGCTGCCCTTCAGGAAGCCGGTCAGTGACGCTGTGTCCCGGCGCCTCCTGCACAGTCTGCCCTCTGACCCTAAACTTGTCTGTGCTCTAACTCCAAGCTCGTAGCGTTTACCCCCAAGTCGCTGCTGCGTCACCCTGAGGCCAAGTCCAGCTTTGATGACATGCTAGCAGGTAAAGGCGCAGGGAGGGGCCCCCAAACGCTGCACTTTGTGCCGTCGTCTTCTAAAGGTGCTGTTTCTGCAGGGACTCACTTCCAGCGCCTGATCCCAGACCAGGGTCCTGCAGCAGACGCTCCAGGAAGTGTCAAGAGGATCATTTTCTGCACCGGAAAGATCTACTACGAGCTGACCCGGGAACGCAAGAACCGCAGCATGGAAGGGGACGTCGCCGTGGTCCGGCTTGAACAGGTGACGTCAGGAACACGGACCGGGGCTCCGTGGTGGGATGTTGATGAGTGACTGGTGTGACTGGTTTTGGCAGCTGTCGCCGTTCCCCTTCGATCTGGTGAGAGCAGAGGCCGAGCGTTACCCGGCGGCTGATCTTGTCTGGTGTCAGGAGGAGCACAAGAACCAGGGCTACTACGAATACGTCAAGCCCCGCATCCGGACCACCACCAACAGAACGCGGCCCGTCTGGTGAGTTCTGCTCTGGCCCGGCCCGGACAGAGGGGGGCGACCCGCGTGTCTGACGTGTGCGTGTTTGCAGGTACGCCGGCCGAGGCCCTGCAGCGGCTCCAGCCACAGGGAACAAACACACTCACCTCACAGAGCTGCAGCGTTTACTGGACTCAGCGCTGGACCTGGAGGTGAAGCCGGGGACGGGGAGCCGGGGTCCCGGACCCGGAGCCGCCCACCTTCACACAGTCCAGTGACGGCTGGATCCTGTTGCATCGAGGCTTTTTCCTCAGTGTGTTTCTACATCAGGACACGAATCTAAGGCCGAATGTATGAATTCATACACAATGAAGTTTTTTCATTATTATTAATGTTATTTAATTTAAACCTATGAAGATCTACAGCATCACCAAATTACTGCCTAATCTCCTTCTGAACGATGCTTTGAATTTATTTAAAATCTGGCAGTTTGACTACCAGCGTGAAGACAGCTTTCAGTTTTACTGCAGGATTGTTACTTTTAGCTTCAGAGCTGATACGGACTCATGTTCTGCTGAACAGCAATGACTGGAACCAGTGGGTTCTGGAGTAGAGTGAGAGATAGAGCAGCTTTATTGTTCGGAGGTTCTGAAGGTTAACAGCTCTGATGGGTCCTCACGTCCACCAGGCTCCTCTCATCCAGTCCTGCTCATCTTCCTCTGGACCCGCCTCCATTTGTACCAAACACAACAAATCAGCAGCGGCCCTGATGCATGTGACAACGTATTTATTCACATTATGTTGTGTGTTTTCCATAAATAAAGATTCTAGTTCTTGTTGAAGCTACGGCTCCTGGAATCACGTGTTTCACACAGCTTTGATCGACCGTGATGCATTCAGGTTCAGTCTCCGACCTCAGTTTGAAGTGAACTGTGGCTTTATTACACTGCCACTGTTCACGATGCTTTCATCAGTTTGTTAAAGTCGTTAAATTCATACCATCAATGTGCTTCATGACGAAGCTCGGCATCACTGACAAAGGTTTTCTACCCAGTCATGACTTTACAGCATCAACCATTTTTTTACACTGGACTGTTTTGTTCTTGAGGCATAAACTAAACCAGATCTGTAGTGGATCCAGTTGCAGTGGGATCCTCACAGCTGGCTCCTGGAGGACCTGAGGGTGATGAACTGCAGCAGATCCACACCTGAACCCCCATGTGTGCGCAGCCTACAGTAGTCCTGGATCAGTGCGTAGAGTTGACCTGCAGGAGGGTTTAAGTGTGAGTGAGCGCCTGCTGTTCTACACACGGTTTATCGACACCCACCGACTGTGACGTCTTCTCTGACCAGCAGCTTGTACATCTGCTCCACGTCCCGCTTGGTTTTCTCGTCCCTGAAGGTGAAGAAGGCCAGTCCTCTGCCGGCTTCGGCCGCCGCCATCAGCTGGATCAGCGCTGCACAGGAGCACAGTGAACCGGGTCATTCGGGCTCAGGCGCCGCTCGGTGACGACCAAACCTGGGCCGCACCTTTGAGTTGTGGCTCTCCGTTAAAGGCGCCGCAGCCCCACTTGCCCGTGGCGACGTCTGGTTCACCCGCTCCGACCTTCTTAAAGCCGCAGTAGGCCTTGAAGCACAGAGGTCCAGTCACAGCAGAACCACTAAACCGTGGACTACAGACACCACTCAAAGACCAAGGCCAACCTTGTTCAGCTCCCGCTGGACCTTCCTCACGTCGTACTGCTCACTGGGGTGTTTGAAGTGCAGCGCGTCCATGGCCACGATCTGCCTCTGCAGCCGGAACCACTCGTCTCTGCAGACACTGGGTTAGCAACACGACGAGCACGTGCATGCATGACGCCGAGGTCACGTGTGTTTACCTGCCTACGGAGTCCACACACGGCCCGACCCACTCGAAGCGGTCACCGAATCCAGAGTAGATGCTGAACTTCTGGCAGCCTGAGACACAAGGAGCATCGTCTGCTGCTGAGCTTCAGCTGGAAACGGGTTGGTACCAACAGATCTACAGACGGGTCCTGCCCAGGGCTTTGCAGACTGACGGCTCTACAGAACCCAGGGCTCTGCAGACCCAGGGTTCTACAGACGGGTCCGGCCCAGGGCTCTGCAGACTGACGGCTCTACAGAACCCAGGGCTCTGCAGACCCAGGGTTCTACAGACGGGTCCGGCCCAGGGCTCTGCAGACTGACGGCTCTACAGAACCCAGGGCTCTGCAGACCCAGGGTTCTACAGACGGGTCCGACCCAGGGCTCTGCAGACCCAGGGTTCTACAGACGGGTCCGACCCAGGGCTCTGCAGACCGACGGCTCTACAGAACCCAGGGTTCTACAGACCCAGGGCTCTGCAGACCCAGGGTTCTACAGACGGGTCCGACCCAGGGCTCTGCAGACCGACGGCTCTACAGAACCCAGGGTTCTACAGACCCAGGGCTCTGCAGACCCAGGGTTCTACAGACGGGTCAGACACAAGGTTCTACAGACCCAGGGCTCTGCAGACCCAGGGTTCTACAGACGGGTCCGGCCCAGGGCTCTGCAGACTGACGGCTCTACAGAACCCAGGGCTCTGCAGACCCAGGGTTCTACAGACGGGTCAGACACAGGGTTCTACAGACCCAGGGCTCTGCAGACCCAGGGTTCTACAGACGGGTCAGACCCAGGGCTCTGCAGACCCAGGGTTCTACAGACCCAGGGTTCTACAGACGGGTCCGACCCAGGGCTCTGCAGACCGACGGCTCTACAGAACCCAGGGCTCTGTAGACCCAGGGTTCTACAGACGGGTCCGACCCAGGGCTCTGCAGACTGACGGCTCTACAGAACCCAGGGCTCTGCAGACCCAGGGTTCTACAGACGGGTCCGACCCAGGGCTCTGCAGACCCAGGGTTCTACAGACGGGTCCGACCCAGGGCTCTGCAGACCGACGGCTCTACAGAACCCAGGGTTCTACAGAACCCAGGGCTCTGCAGACCCAGGGTTCTACAGACGGGTCAGACACAGGGCTCTGCAGACCCAGGGTTCTACAGACGGGTCCGACCCAGGGCTCTGCAGACCGACGGCTCTACAGAACCCAGGGTTCTACAGACCCAGGGCTCTGCAGACCCAGGGTTCCACAGACGGGTCAGACACAGGGTTCTACAGACCCAGGGCTCTGCAGACCCAGGGTTCTACAGACGGGTCCGACCCAGGGCTCTGCAGACCGACCGCTCTACAGAACCCAGGGCTCTGCAGACCCAGGGTTCTACAGACCCAGGGTTCTACAGACGGGTCCGACCCAGGGCTCTGCAGACCGACGGCTCTACAGAACCCAGGGCTCTGCAGACCCAGGGTTCTACAGACGGGTCCGACCCAGGGCTCTGCAGACCGACGGCTCTACAGAACCCAGGGCTCTGCAGACCCAGGGTTCTACAGACGGGTCCGACCCAGGGCTCTGCAGACTGACGGCTCTACAGAACCCAGGGCTCTGCAGACCCAGGGTTCTACAGACGGGTCCGACCCAGGGCTCTGCAGACCGACGGCTCTACAGAACCCAGGGTTCTACAGAACCCAGGGCTCTGCAGACCCAGGGTTCTACAGACGGGTCAGACACAGGGCTCTGCAGACCCAGGGTTCTACAGACGGGTCCGACCCAGGGCTCTGCAGACCGACGGCTCTACAGAACCCAGGGTTCTACAGACCCAGGGCTCTGCAGACCCAGGGTTCCACAGACGGGTCAGACACAGGGTTCTACAGACCCAGGGCTCTGCAGACCCAGGTTTCTACAGACGGGTCCGACCCAGGGCTCTGCAGACCGACCGCTCTACAGAACCCAGGGCTCTGCAGACCCAGGGTTCTACAGACCCAGGGTTCTACAGACGGGTCCGACCCAGGGCTCTGCAGACCGACGGCTCTACAGAACCCAGGGCTCTGCAGACCCAGGGTTCTACAGACGGGTCCGACCCAGGGCTCTGCAGACTGACGGCTCTACAGAACCCAGGGCCCTGCAGACCCAGGGTTCTACAGACGGGTCCGACCCAGGGCTCTGCAGACCCAGGGTTCTACAGACGGGTCCGACCCAGGGCTCTGCAGACCGACGGCTCTACAGAACCCAGGGTTCTACAGACCCAGGGCTCTGCAGACCCAGGGTTCTACAGACGGGTCAGACACAGGGTTCTACAGACCCAGGGCTCTGCAGACCCAGGGTTCTACAGACGGGTCCGACCCAGGGCTCTGCAGACCCAGGGTTCTACAGACGGGTCAGACCCAGGGCTCTGCAGACCCAGGGTTCTACAGACCCAGGGTTCTACAGACGGGTCCGACCCAGGGCTCTGCAGGCCGACGGCTCTACAGAACCCAGGGCTCTGTAGACCCAGGGTTCTACAGACGGGTCAGACACAGGGTTCTACAGACCCAGGGCTCTGCAGACCCAGGGTTCTACAGACGGGTCAGACACAGGGTTCTACAGACCCAGGGCTCTGCAGACCCAGGGTTCTACAGACGGGTCCGACCCAGGGCTCTGCAGACCGACGGCTCTACAGAACCCAGGGCTCTGCAGACCCAAGGTTCTACAGACAGGTCAGACCCAGGGCTCTGCAGACCCAGGGCTCTGCAGACCCAGGGTTCTACAGACGGGTCCGACCCAGGGCTCTGCAGACCGACGGCTCTACAGAACCCAGGGTTCTACAGACCCAGGGCTCTGCAGACCCAGGGTTCTACAGACGGGTCAGACACAGGGTTCTACAGACCCAGGGCTCTGCAGACCCAGGGTTCTACAGACGGGTCCGACCCAGGGCTCTGCAGACCGACGGCTCTACAGAACCCAGGGCTCTGCAGACCCAGGGTTCTACAGACGGGTCAGACACAGGGTTCTACAGACCCAGGGCTCTGCAGACCCAGGGTTCTACAGACGGGTCAGACACAGGGTTCTACAGACCCAGGGCTCTGCAGACCCAGGGTTCTACAGACGGGTCCGACCCAGGGCTCTGCAGACCGACGGCTCTACAGAACCCAGGGTTCTACAGACCCAGGGCTCTGCAGACCCAGGGTTCTACAGACGGGTCAGACACAGGGTTCTACAGACCCAGGGCTCTGCAGACCCAGGGTTCTACAGACGGGTCTGACCCAGGGCTCTGCAGACCGACGGCTCTACAAAACCCAGGGCTCTGCAGACCCAGGGTTCTACAGACGGGTCAGACCCAGGGCTCTGCAGACCCAGGGTTCTACAGACCCAGGGTTCTACAGACGGGTCCGACCCAGGGCTCTGCAGACCGACGGCTCTACAGAACCCAGGGCTCTGTAGACCCAGGGTTCTACAGACGGGTCAGACACAGGGTTCTACAGACCCAGGGCTCTGCAGACCCAGGGTTCTACAGACGGGTCAGACACAGGGTTCTACAGACCCAGGGCTCTGCAGACCCAGGGTTCTACAGACGGGTCCGGCCCAGGGCTCTGCAGACTGACGGCTCTACAGAACCCAGGGCTCTGCAGACCCAGGGTTCTACAGACGGGTCCGACCCAGGGCTCTGCAGACCGACGGCTCTACAGAACCCAGGGTTCTACAGACCCAGGGCTCTGCAGACCCAGGGTTCTACAGACGGGTCAGACACAGGGTTCTACAGACCCAGGGCTCTGCAGACCCAGGGTTCTACAGACGGGTCCGACCCAGGGCTCTGCAGACCGACGGCTCTACAGAACCCAGGGCTCTGCAGACCCAAGGTTCTACAGACGGGTCAGACCCAGGGCTCTGCAGACCCAGGGTTCTACAGACGGGTCCGACCCAGGGCTCTGCAGACCGACGGCTCTACAGAACCCAGGGTTCTACAGACCCAGGGCTCTGCAGACCCAGGGTTCTACAGACGGGTCAGACACAGGGTTCTACAGACCCAGGGCTCTGCAGACCCAGGGTTCTACAGACGGGTCCGACCCAGGGCTCTGCAGACCGACGGCTCTACAGAACCCAGGGCTCTGCAGACCCAGGGTTCTACAGACGGGTCAGACCCAGGGCTCTGCAGACCCAGGGTTCTACAGACCCAGGGTTCTACAGACGGGTCCGACCCAGGGCTCTGCAGACCGACGGCTCTACAGAACCCAGGGCTCTGTAGACCCAGGGTTCTACAGACGGGTCAGACACAGGGTTCTACAGACCCAGGGCTCTGTAGACCCAGGGTTCTACAGACGGGTCAGACACAGGGTTCTACAGACCCAGGGCTCTGCAGACCCAGGGTTCTACAGACGGGTCAGACACAGGGTTCTACAGGCCCAGGGCTCTGCAGAACCCAGGGCTCTACAGACGGGTCAGACCCAGGGTTCTACAGACCCACGGCTCTTTTCCTTCAGTAAATGAGCAGAACATCCTGCTGTGGAGGGTTTGAGTTTTGTACCTGTAATGATCAGGCACTCGTTGTCTCCGAGCCTCTCAGTGAAGAGACGGGACACAATCAGCTCCGGGTGAATGAGGAACAGGATCTCCTCCTGCAACAGGCCGGAGTTCAGCACACCGCCGCCGACCAGACTGGCAGCGAAGTCCACCTTCACATGCGGCGTTCAGAGGTCAGCGCCGGTTCAAAGGGCTGGCTCATTGTGGGGGTGGGGGGGTCTCACCTGCAGCATCCCTACGCCGTCGTCTTCGATGCTGCCTTGAGAGGTCACGTGCAGCTGCAGCAGCTTCTTCTTGGAGCTGTGAGATGAGC
This sequence comes from Betta splendens, assembly GCF_900634795.4. NCBI lineage: Eukaryota > Metazoa > Chordata > Actinopteri > Anabantiformes > Osphronemidae > Betta > Betta splendens. The sequence continues at coordinate 639,345 of NC_040892.2, read as the reverse complement.
AGAGCTCAGCGACGGCCGCGGGGCCACGTCTGACAAACATTCTGTCTGTTACCTGGTCCAGTCGGGCAGCTCCGCGTTGCTGAGGCAGCGCCTCTCGAACGTCACCAGGCCCCTCGGTGGAGAGTCTGCAAGACATGAAGGCGTCAGCACTCAGCTTCCATCCACCTCAGCAACAACCTGTGGCAGGAACTCACCGGTCACCTCTTTGAAGTACTGCATGATGGCCCGGAGCTTCTGCCTCTTGCGTTGTGAGGTCTTTCCAAACAGGCTGTGAGGACAAGAGGAGTGAGAGGCTGCACAGAGTCGCAGCAGCAGTCGCAGCAGCCGCAGCAGCCACAGCAGCCGCAGTCGCAGCAGCCACAGCAGCCGCAGCAGCCACAGCAGCCGCAGTCGCAGCAGCCACAGCAGCCGCAGCAGCAGCCGCAGTCGCAGCAGCCGCAGCAGCAGCAGCCGCAGCAGCAGCAGCAGCAGCAGCCGCAACCGCAACCGCAACCGCAACCGCAGCGGTCACAGCCACAGCAGCAGCCGCAGTCGCAGCAGCCGCAGCAGCAGCAGCCGCAGCAGCAGCAGCGGCCGCAACCGCAACCGCAGCGGTCACAGCCACAGCAGCTGCAGCAGCAGCAGCCGCAGTCGCAGCAGCCACAGCAGCCGCAGCAGCAGCCGCAGTCGCAGCAGCCACAGCAGCCGCAGCAGCAGCCGCAGTCGCAGTCGCAGCAGCCGCAGCAGCCGCAGCAGCCACAGCAGCCGCAGCAGCAGCCGCAGTCGCAGCAGCAGCAGCAGCCACAGCCACGGCAGCAGCAGCAGCCGCAGCCGCAGCCGCAGTCGCAGCGGCGGTACCTGGTGAAGTTGATGCTGGGGAGGCCCCAGTACTCCGTGTGGGCCCCGCAGGCGTTGCGGTGAGGGAAGGTGCAGAAGAAGGCGTTGGCCAGCAGACAGGAGATCTGGACCTGTGACAGCGTGACGGCCGCAGTGCGCCCGGCGCTCAGTAGAGGGATGGCCTGTAAATACACGGCTCCTCAGCACCAGAACCACTTTACAACCCGAGCCCAGACAGGTTCGTACCTTCTTCACGTGCTCTGGCAGCTTCAGGGCCAGCGCTGCCATCTTTGGGAACAGAGAGGGGAGGTAGTTGTCTTCCTTCGGTATGACCTGAAACAGGATTCCATTATCGCCAGGATGAAGGACGAGGACCATGATGATGATGATGATGATGATGATGGCTTGATGTGAGCGACACACACTGACCTTGACGAAGCTGGCGAGGCTGTCAAACAGCCACTGCTTCTCGTACTTCGGGTTGTATTTCATGATGGCTTTCTGAAAAAGACATGGACTGAGAGCGTGAACGGGGACGATCAGAGATGTGAACAGCTGCTGCTGTACCTGCACGTCAGCCACGTCTGCCTCGCTCCGGCTGGACAGAGCTCCCAGGTGTTTGGAGATCACCTTCCACCTCTCCACCGGGCCACTTCCCTGCCAGCACACAGATCGGACTCAGAGTCACGTGACCGGAACCGGGTTGGATCAGACGACAGTAACAAAAGTAAAGAACGCAGTGATTTACACATTTAAGGATGCTGGTGAACTAGCATCCATCATGGGGAACACCTCCACCCCTGCACCACACGGAGGCTCTGAGCAGCTCCTTCAGCACCACTGTTACAGCCACAGTGCAGGAAGGAGCTGCTGCAGGTCATTGCTCCCACAGACATCACACTCTACAACACAGCACTGCAGTGACACAAAATTGTCAAACTCCATTGTTGTGTAGCATTTCAGGTCTTCATCATCCACATGACAGTCTTTCTTTCTGCCACAGTAAATACGTAGGGCACATTTTTTACACTGCTGAAGAAATCAGTTACTAGAAGCATGTTTATGGCAAATTGTCATTGTTGTTTGTCTTTTCTCTGCACTAATAATAATGTTGCACAGTGTTGCAGTCATTGTCGTTGTTTTCCGTCTGTCTCTCTACTGTTACACTGCTGCTGAAACAGGAACTTCCTCATTGTGGGATCAATAAACTGGCTGCAGATCAGTGAAGCCCGTTTAGTGGGATTCATTTGACTGAACTGGGTTGTTTGAACGCACCGTCCATCCAGACTTAACCATCGAACTTGACGGTGAACATGGCATCTTCACCACGTTGCTGCTCCACACGTCTCTGCCGTCCTGAGCCACGAAGCGCTGCGGGACGAGTCGCACGTCAACGAGGACGGTGTGCGCGCGGCCGAAGCGCAGCTCTCCCAGCGGGGGGCGGCACTGCGGGAGCCGCTTCAGATCCTGCAGGGGGCAGCACGCGCCCGCCTCCTCCCTCGGCCGCTCGCGGCCCTCGACCCGTCGACGCCGCACGGCGGCGGTGCAGGAGGCTCCACAGGTGGAGGAGCAGCTGTGGCCGCAGCCGGAGTCCTCCGTCTTAACGGGCTCCACTTCCGCTCTGGATGCGCCGTCATTTCTGGGTTTGACGTTTTCTGGCTCCTCGTCTGGACAAAGGCAGGCCTTCACCTGGGAGCTGTCGTTTGATTTGCTAGCCATCACTGTGGGTTGTAGAAGGTCAGCGGTCACTACAGAGTGCACACAGTGTCAGCACATACGTAGATTTAGCGATGACCCTGCAAAATGTCAAATAATGGACTGAGTTACTTGTTCTTATTTAGGTTTTCCTTCCACCTTTCAGGAGTTGCGGCCACGCCCACTTTGGTGACGTACGTGGTACAGTCACCGCGTCGGAGCCTGAGGTTGCGTTCAAACTAAATGAATTGTTTCTGACTGTCTGTTCAGTTTAAATCTTATTTTACTGAGCGGATCGTTCGAGTTCTTGTCAGTGATTTTAACGTATTCTGAGCGACGGAACCTTTAAAGCTCGGCTCTGGATACGTACCGACAGTTTCCTGTGGGTTTGTCAGAACCGAAACTACGCCAACACTCGTTCCAGACTAGAGACAGCGCTTGTACAACATTATGTGTACAATAATTTTCGGAACCGTTATCTCACCTTCGATTAGCACGACGAGCCAGCAGGAATCCTGACGACCGGGCCGGAACCAGCAGACGAGCTGCGGTTTCAGGCTGAAGAGAAAACGAAAGTAGCGGCTGATCGCGGCTCCACTTTCACTATGACAAACAACGTGGCCGCGCACGGAATTAACATTCAACTAGTTAATCAAGAACCGACCCGGACTTCAGCAAACACGTTCAAGCTGGTACTTTTACTTCACTTGAGTGTTCAATAGGCCCCAGCGTTCAGGACAAATCAAACGAGCCATTAAAGCCTATTCAATTCTTTTCAGGTAAACATTCCACACTTGAAACAAATGTGGTTGTGGCGGGGCCTAAATTGTTCAAGGTTAAACTGGACTCCAGTATAATCGTCAGACAGCTATAGTTACTATCCCACTATGAATGATCTATTACTCTGGATGTTCTGACCCAGTTCGGACCCGGTCTGACCCGTCAGCCATCAGCCTTGTCTGGGCCAGAATCTCACCAGACCTGCAACCAGCTGCTGCCTCCTCTGTTTGTAGCTTTTATGGATGTAAACAAATAAAGCAAAACTTAAAAAGCTGCCATAAACTGCAGTTCCCTGTTTAAACACCAGGTGAAAGCATCGAGCCACTGATTCGGATTCGTAAGATCCGGTTCTCATCCTTAATGTCACAGCGTGTTCAGTGTTCACAACTATCATAATAACAGTAGCTTGGTTCTGCTTAAAGAGACAAAGTACGTGACCATCGACATCACTGATGAGGCGCCAGATGTTTAATTAGTATTTTCAGTGACCTGTACTTATTTATTTTTGTCTATATTTTACAGTCTATTCATTTGATTTTTAAAAGTACAGCAGTAAATGGTGTTTGGTGGAGCTCTGGCCCAGTTGGTTCCCTGGAATGCGCTGGCCGTCACCACAAAGGAATGCGCGCACACACACACACACACACACACACACACACACACACACACACACACACACACACACACACACACAGATGACTTAAAGGCCGAGTGGAGGCGCTTACATAAGCACAGCCTCAAATACTGGTAGTGCTGCCACCAGTAAAGCAAAGCCTTTACACCAACTCCTCACTCTTATGTCTGCTCACCATTGTTCAGATGTTTGTTGTCTTCACCTGCTGCTGAAACCTTGTGCTCACTTTCATCTCTACAGCCAAACATCTGTCTATGTTTGAGACGCTGCCACTGAAGTTGTCAGATTAGATCAAATCTAACATAGTAGAAGTAGTAGTGACCTAAAAGGTGAGAAAGTGATAAATCAGTGTGATGTGTGGGGTGGGGGTGGGGGTAGGACGATTCTAAGGGCCCACAGAGACCAGCTTTATTAATAATAACATTATTATCAGCAATGAGATTTCAAGGATTCATCTACGTAAGAATTGCAAATATAAGTAAATTACGGCTTATTTTTGCCTCTCCGGTCAAATGACACCCCTCCTCCCATTTACCGCATGGTTCTGGCCATCTACCGGGGTCCTATAGATCGTCAACAGGTAAAGCAGCAACATCCTCGCAGTCAACGAAGCTTAAATCCGTCCATCAGAAAAGAAAAGAAAGGTTTACTACTTTCCAAGATCCAAGTGCAGAGCTCTCACTCTGGCAGGTTTACAGAATGAACCTTTTAACGCCTTTCCTCCTCATCTGAAAGGAATCACACTAATTCAATAGCGCATGTTTTTCATTATTGAAAAGGAAATTATTGTAATGTAATTTTGTCACACAGCTCTATTGGAATTCACAACCTTTAGACTGCCAGCTCCGCACTCTTACCAACTCCACCGACCAGGCCGTGTAGGAGGTAATGGTCAGTACTATTAATAAAATGTAGGGCCTGTGACTGCCAGTGGCGCCCCTGGTGATGTGATGTGTAAAAACTTATTCACATCACCATCAAAACAACTTCTGCTGTGGCTGATGAACCTTCTGATTCCTCCCTGAGCAAAACAAAGTGGAGGCTGAAGCTCAGAGCATCCGACCAACAGCTTGGTCAGAGTGCTGGTTTCAGCCTCACAAGGTTGAGGTGTCCATGATACTGTGGTTGGACTGCAGTAGTGTGTGTGTGTGTGTGTGTGTGTGTGTGTGTGTGTGTGTGTGTGTGTGTGTGTGTGTGTGTGTGTGTGTGTGTGTGTGTGTGTGTGTGCACGCTATGCGGCAGGTCGTGGAGGAGGAACAAGCAGCAGCTGTGTGTAGAGGTGGGGGTGATATGGATAGTGTAGAAAAAATGAAGTAACAGGAAATCTCAGCAGCTGTTTCCAGGGCAACAGAGGTCTGGAAACAGGCAGGTTGGACTCTCTCCACACTGCACTGGCCTCTGGCAACACACTGCAGATCCTCCAATGACTGACTGTGTCTGTGCATGACAACGTGCTGCTGCTGCACTCACTGCCCACAGTTTGTGTGGACGCTTCACAAGTAGATCACCAGTCGAATGAACGTGTAAGTTCAGAGGTCAGAGGTCAGAGGCCGAGTCCGAGTTCATCTTTAAACGTGCTGATACATGTGAGCCTGCTCTGTACCACAGAGTAGCAGTTTGTCATCTACAGATACTGGGTGTTTACTAGTACTACTACTACTACTATTGGGTCTATGTATACCTGTAGTACTGACATAGTACGAATGTAGTAGTGACTGTGTACTTTTACTACTGACCATAGTAGTGACTTGTGGTACTGACCGTAGTACTGACAGTACTGACCGTGTACTCTGCGGGAGGAGGGACGGAGACCTGGCTCCTGTGATCTCACTGAGGGAAGGTACAGCGGGGGCTTATTATGGTCTGCTTGTGCTAATTAACCCACAGTTCGCAGTAATACTGCGTTTGCAGCGGTCATACCGTCCAGTCGCTCGGTCCTGGGCTTTTCATGACTCGGAGCTGAGCATCATTAGCTGTCCGCTAGCTGCTAGTTGTGCTAAGCTAACGTATCTCAGCGGCTTCGTCGTCGTCTGGCAGCGGGCTGAGTCGTGAGACGCACGTTCCAGTCCGGGTTCTAGTCCAGCCGCAGGGGCTCGACTCTTACTGGGCTTCACTGCGCGTCGTGGGAACGGAACCGAGCCAACGGGCTGGACAGCTAGCCTCCGGTGGCTAACGGTGCGTTAACGGCACCGCGGCTGCTTCCAGTGGACACAGCGAGAGGAAACAAAGTGCGAGGCGGTCGCGACACCAGCAGCCAGAACCCAGAGACTCAGCGACCCAGCACCGGCTCCGACAGCTGCTCGTCGCCGTGAGGCTGCAGCCAGTCCGGGCTGAGCAGGCAGCGCAGCAGGTGAGTGGAGAAAACTGCGCTGCGTTGATTTTACGGAGAGGCTTTGTTTGCTGCAGCTCGTCATGGCTGCTGCGGTTCTGGTAACGGACGGACCAGGTGCGTGAGCCTGGTTCCAGCTGCGGTTCACGCTGTGCTGCAGCGTCGTTGCTCATGTTGTCCTGATGGCCGCCAGGCTGAGCCGCGGATCCGTGTTTAGGGGTAGAGGAACCGGACACGTCTGGTTCTGGCTGCTGCTGCGTCCAGATGTTGGGTTTCATGAGTAGTCTGTGCAAAGTTCCAGAATAGTGTTTGGTAGTATACTGTGTAGTTTGGGCTTCGAACCAAGGATTCTGGATCTTGAAGCAGGTACAGTGTTGGATGCTGCACCTGTGGAGGGATTTGGACCGACTGACCCACGTCTGGTTCTGTGGCCCCTGTCACTGAGCTCAGCTGTTGACCTAGTGGAGGCTTCCTGTCAGTGACCTTCCTCACGTGTTGGCTCATCCAGAACAGTCAGGCCTGAAGCTCAGTCCACTTCAGATGTTTTTTAGCTCTGCTCACTCAAGATGCTCAGCATCATTTCTAAAGCTGGAGACAAGAACAAAAGAGTTGATCTGCGGGTTTATGTAGCAAATGCTCCCAGTTGAGCTGATGTTCAACCTGTTCAAATTATGAATGAAGCAGTTGCTTATTGACGAATGGCTGTGAACCAGCAGAGTTTAATCCTGAGTTGTGGTTGTTTTCCAACCGTCAGCAGATGAGAGAAGATGCTGAGTTTGTGCTCGGTTCTGACCAGCGGTCGTGGAGTCATGTGTGCGTTCAGGTCTTTCTGTGCACTCAGCGTCGCAGCGGGTCTGTTTTGTGTTTTCTCCGTTAATAGGTGTTATAATGTTGAAAGGCTGCAGGGACCTTGGACTGAGACCCATTATTCACTGCAGAATCAGCTGGCGGCTCGGTGATGTGCTGTCAAACAGGTGAGCTGGCAGGTGAACAGGGCCGCAGTATAATCATGGGAGGACTCAGTAGGAGGTCCAGCTACGACATCCTGCACCGCATCAACTCCACTAACGTAAATACCTTCAGATCCCCGATTGAACCTCGTTAGCTTCACCTCAGCGCTGGGCCTCATGTGATCCTCCTAATCACCTTTTGTTGGCTGAGAAAGGAGAAACACTGCAGGGCTAAGTGGAGGCCTAATTAATGGTAATGGCATTGGAAGACGAGAGGCATTACACATGTTAATGAAGTGTTTCTGATACGTTCAGTGAGCAGCTGTTGATTACGGCCCTGAGAGAAACTTGTGCTAACCATGCGTTGTCAAGGTGTTATTTAGTGGTGATGGCCAGAACACGGTCCCACTATTAGTGAAGGCTCGTCCCATTTAAAAATGACTAGTCTGGTCCCAGAAGTAACTGATCATTCCAGACATAGTCTGAATTATGTCCCAGAAGATTGAAGGTGGGGGAAGTGTGTGATTAATGCAGACGAGTCCTGACTGGCTCAGAACAGAGAATGACACTTATTAAATGATGTGAAGCTTGTTTGTATTTGATTTGATGAAGTAGCTGAGGGAGCGTTTAATCATCTTTAGCTGCCGGCCTCCCTCCCCTCAAGCCGTTCATAAATACTTGAACATCAGCAGCTGTTACTCTTGAATTAAAATTATAATTGATTTAATGAAATATAAGTCGACAACTGTGTTTGGACTAGTGCAGCTGGCACTGATTTATTAAACCATCCATGGAAAACTGGACCGTTGAAACCATGAAGCTTCTAAACTTTCATTTAGCTGCTTTTCTAGTTTTCTTGCTTTGATCCAGTTTTGATGCATTTGGGAAGTGGGATAACCAGCACTGTGAGCTGTCCCTGAACGCCTCATGCACAGCTGTCCCTGAACACTTACCTGTAAATAGAGGATTACGTCACTGTGTCTCACCTGAAATGTAAATATCTGGCGATCCAGCAATCGGTGGCATCGAGTTGATGCTAAATCCGTATTAAGCCCATTAGAGCAGCCTAAAGCAGATGTGGTGAGACTTGGTGTGTGTTTGATCTGAGCAGGTCACATCTGGATGATGCTGGATTCACTGTTACCGTGTAGCATCCGGGAGGAGTCTGAAGATGCAGGAAGTGAGAGAACGTCGTTCAGCTGCAGGTACAGGCTGTGCTGCCAGACATGTTACGCTTCCTCCCCTTTGTGTGCTTTAACTGCTCAGCTGTTATGCAAGGACCAAGGTGCTGTCTGGAGGCGGCCTTTTGATAGGTGGGGATGTAGGAGCCACAGTCATGTGATGTGACCCCCCCCCCCCTTACAAGACATGGGGAGTCTGACCCAAATCTGCAAAGTACAAAAAGGAAAGCGGAGAGAAGAAGTGAGGGGGAGGGGATGTGAGCGGCTGTGATGATGCCTGTTGGTAAGCGTCAGATGAAGAGCCTGGTTAGCAGGCGATGGAGCCAGACGAGGAATGTTCAGGGAGCAGTGAAAACATGTGGTGGACCAGGAGGGAGCGTGCAGCGGTGCTGGTAAAATGTCGGCGTGCCGGCTGAGGCTCTGTTCTCTTAAATTCCTTCTGAAATCACACGGCTAAATTTAGCTCGCAGCTCCCATCCCCCTCCTCCGAGGTATCAGAGTTACAGCAGTGGCGATAGGCTGGCGTTGTGATGCTCGCAGATTAAAGTGAGGGCTGAGTGGGAGGGCACTGGTCTTTGTGCACACTGTGGAGTAACCCTGTGTTCTGTCTGTTTCTCTCTCTAGTGCTGCCACTTGAGGACAGTGGGGGCTCTCTAATGGTCCCCCCTTCATCCAATGAACCCCCTCTACTCCATGAAACCCTGCCTGCCTCCCACTCCACAAAGGTGCGACGCCACAGATGCTTTAGGCTCTAAAACACTCAGTGGCCAAGACGTGAGGTGACAGAAATGCAGCAGTAGTCGTTTCCTGTTGAGGCTAGGAGGAAACCTCAGCCGTCACATCAATAAGTTGTTGAGCTCTTCAAGCTGAAGGATGCGTCTGTGACCTTTCACTGGGTTCTACCCTGCATCTGGTTCTGTTGCATCGTCTTAGACCCGTTCATGAGTTCTGCGTCTCTTGGATGGTCCAGCATCGTCTCTGGGTCACATACACACACACTGGAAACAGCAGCCAGGATCCAGTCGCTGCCCTTCCTGCTTCACTTTCCCTTCAGTTCTGCAGCTTTATTCTGTGAATAGAAGCTCATCTTTGTGTAGGAGCGAAGGGGAAGCATGAACTGGCTTCGGCGTGGCCACAAATACACAAATCAAGCAAATTCTATTTTTGCATAATGTGTTTAAGAGGAAAAACAAGATTGGTGATTTGCAGGGATCTAAGTGTTCTGCTCTGGGTGACCATTCCAGTAACTCGGCTCCGTCTCTCTCCTCAGCAGCGACAGCCCCTTCCTAAATGACCCAGTCTCCTGGCAACCAGGCACCAATCAGCACGCGGGATCTCTGTCTGTAGTAACCACGGTGTGGGGTGTGACCAATCCCACACACAGCCAGGTAACACATGACTCGCTGCCAGGGGACGTGAACGCAGAAACAAAAGGAGCTGGTGCAAAGCTATAAACCGAGGCGCGTCGAGTTCCTCTTTGGTGACGAAATCTATGAAATAATGTGAGTGAGTGTAGGAACGCTGAGCGGCTGAACCAGGATAAAGATAGTTTAATTCATAAACGTGTGTGACCTGGCTGAAGGCTCAGCGTTCGGGGGGCAATAGTCCACTTAGTGTGGATTTCTGTGTGTTCTGCAGGGAGGGGTTCATCTGCAGGATGAGTAAAGCACAGGTCGCCTGGCTGAGGAGTTATTTCTGCCAGACTGAGCTGCTGGGAGATGTTTCACCTCTTATAGATGATCACACACACGTTTGGGTTTCACAGATTCTTTGGTGAACTAATATTAAAATGATGTTTTAATGTTAGTTCACGTTTTTTTAACTTTGAGCTTTGAGTCAATAAAACCGTCATTGTTCCATTGTTTATTAGTTGAATGGCAGGTTTTGTTATACGGGAGGAATAAATGTTTGTAGTAAATCATTGTTTGATTCTTTGCCTTTTAGTTTTTATTCATTTTTCTCTTTAGCTGATTTTAGGATCACAGTCACATCACCCTGATGGGTCACTTCAGGCTCCAGCCTGATTCCAGCTTTCCTCTTATTGATTATTGTTCACTTGTTCACTTTGTGTGGTTGTTCTCTCTAGATGTTCGGCTCACCCGTGGGTCCGAGTGAGAGCTCCGCTCACATGATGCCCGGCGGCAGCCCTGGTGTGGCTGCAGGCGTGGGCTCTCAGTTCATGGCCCAGCAGTCGTACGGAGACGCTGTGTCCAAGGGCTACGGCCAGCCGCTGATGTACGGACGCCCCAGCGCCGCGTACAACCAGAGCCCGGGTTACGGGGGAAGGTAAGGACTTAAAGGAAATGAGGAGGCTCATCAAAACCAAACTGCACATGTGGTCTGAGAGCCACCTGGACGTGGTTCTGCACTTATGCATGGTGGGGTTTTCTCTCTCCCACTGCTCTGACTCACGCTCCTTATGCTCCCACGCATCCTTCTTCGTCTTCCCTCTCCCTGCAGTTACTCCGGTAACAGTGGAGGCGCCGGTCTGGGCGTTCGCGCTCCGTCTGACTTCACCCAAGCCGCTGCTGCTGCGGTTGCTGCCGCCGCTGCCACAGCAACTGCTACAGCTACAGCAACGGTGGCAGCGATACAAGAGAAGCAGCACCAGGAGCTGAGCTATGGACAGGTAAACGTCGCCTACGTCTGGCCTGTTCTCAGGTCAAAGCAAACACCTCAAATGATTAGCTGGTGGAAGGTCAAAGATCCATCCTCCTCCACCCCAACACTCTCAGAGAGTAGTTGTGTTTTCAGGTTCGGAAGCATGTTTTTTGACCCCCGTTGCCGTGCTTTCTGTTTCCTCCCAGATGGGTGGCCCGCCCTCATACAGCACTCAGTTTCTGTCTCATTCGGGGCCTCGAGGTCCTCTGGGGATGAACCCTGGTGGGATGGTCCCCTCCAGGCCTGGACCTCCACCTTCCAGTGGAGTGCTGTGTCCCTCTCACCCCAGCCAGAGCCAGAAGATGCCCCAGCAGGGGGGCTACCCAGGCGGCCAGCATGGGCTCAAACGGCCTTTCCACTCAGAGGTCAGTGAGTGTCGGTCAAAGCTTCCACATGGATTTGAATTCGCTAATCATTTGCACTTGGTGTTTTAATTGACTCATAATGACTCATCCAAATGTCGGTCATGTCCATATTTACCCTCTCCTGAGGTGGAAAGAAATAAGTTTGTGGGAACAACTCGTTTACCGACCTGGGCCTAGGACACAGTTGAGTCCTGGACCTTTAAGTTGAGAACGGTTCGGTACCTCTTCCTCTCCGTCTTCTGCAGGGGTTTCCACTGCAGCAGTACGGTTCGAGTGGGATGTCGGCGTACCCTAACCAGCCTCTGCAGTACCCTGTGGGTCCACAGAGGTGTGCCCCCTCACCCTCCTACTCCAGTCGGATGCCTCTCATGGGACCGTATGGTTCTGGATCCCTCAACCCGGCACAGTTCCCCTCTGGAGCCAGCCAGCCCAACCCTCCACAGTACTACAAGGTAAACAGTCCTAGTGTTGATCATGCACCAACACTTAGCAAGTGCTGAACATTTTTTCACTGGAAGAACTGATTTGGCTTAAGACTAGTTTTTACTTTCAACATCACTCAATGAAGGGATTTATTTCCTGTCTGTGCTCAGTCAGAGCCGTTCAGTGGTCAGGGCAGTCTGCCGCCAGGAGGAGCAGGAGGGTACAACGCATTCACACAGGCTGCAGTGAGCGGGGTAAGTGCAGGAGGCGCTGCATGCTAAAACTACACAGATACTGCTTAATACCAGCCTCAAGCTGTGTCCACACGCCAACTACTTATTGGTGGTTTTTTACTATGGCATCTCTTCACCAAAAGTGAAATGAAAAATGAACTGTCCTCGTCCTCGTCTCCCAGCCAGGTCGGGGTGGAGCGATGCCCGGGTATCCTAGCTCACCGATGGGAGGGAATCCTACCCCCCCGATGACACCGGGCACCTCCATACCTCCCTACCTGTCTCCAGGCCAAGACACCAAGCCGCCCTACCTTCCTCTGGACACCAAACCCAACATCAACACCCAGCATCCGTCCACAGGTCAGCTCCCTCTGTACAGATCTATCCTCCTCACATTAAAGAGTCTGTTGTGATGCACAGACTAATCAGCTTTTCTTTGATTTGGTTTGATGATTTCTGTTACCTGACCTGAATCTCCACACTGTCACTGTCTATTTCATCAATAAAACAAACAACTATTAATGATCCTTGTTCAATGCTGAAGGAAAGCCCAAATACATGAAAAATCACCAAAATTAGACAATAAAGAATGAAAATGAGCTTTAGGACTCATCCTAAATCTGTCTTGCTGACTCTAAGGTAACCCCAGCGACGACCTGCGCCTGACGTTCCCGGTGCGGGACGGAGTCGTGTTGGAGCCGTTCCGACTGGAGCACAACCTGGCCGTCAGCAACCACGCCTTCCAGCTGAGAGACTCGGTGTACAAAACGCTCATGATGAGGTGGGTTCCCGGACGTTAAAACATTCTGTGGACCCTAAGAGTTAATAAACTGAGGAAAATAATAAAATCCCTGCTGCAGTGTTAAACCTTCTCTGAACAAAGCTGTTTGAAGGTTCTAGTGTCACAGTGATAGAGCCGGACTGGCTGGTTCTGATCTTCTCCTCGTGCTTTGCATTTGACTTGCCTGACGCTAGACGTTCTTCCTACTGTGGGTTGTGAATAATCGTGTGGTTGTTGCAGTAAACAGCTGGATCAGGCTGAACATCTGTGTGCTGCGTGGGCTCGGAGGACGGTGCCTTTGGCCTCGTCCCTTCCTTTAAAGGAGAAAGAAACAGGAATGTGGGAGAACCCCACCCTGGCGACTCCCTGACGCTTGTGTTGTCTCCCCCTGCAGACCGGACCTGGAGCTGCAGCTCAAGTGTTACCACCACGAGGACCGCCAGATGAACACCAACTGGCCTGCATCCGTCCAAGTAGGCGTCGACGTGTTCCTTCACCGTTGATTTTTGTGTTGAGTCACCTCAGTTACTCTTCCTTCTCCTTCAGGTGAGTGTCAACGCGACTCCTTTGTCTATAGAGCGAGGTGACAACAAAACCTCCCACAAGCCTTTGTACCTGAAGCAGGTGTGTCAGCCAGGACGCAACACGGTGCAGATCACCGTCACAGCTTGTTGTTGCGTAAGTAGAATCCTAGAAGCCGCGTCCTCCCCTCGGCGTCCCGCTCAGACGCTGATCAGCCTCTCTCCCCCCAGTCCCACCTGTTCGTCCTGCAGCTGGTCCACCGGCCGTCCGTCAGGTCCGTCCTGCAGGGTCTGATGAAGAAGAGGCTGCTTCCGGCCGAGCACTGCATCACCAAGAGTGAGTGACATGAAAGTCTGCAAAGCTTGTAATTATTTCCAGGTTAAGTTAAAACCATCAGACTCTTCTTGTCGTTTCTTTGGTTCAGTAAAAAGGAATTTCAGCAGTGGCACCATTCCCGGGACGCCCGGTCTGAACGGAGAGGACGGCGTCGAGCAGACGGCCATCAAAGTCTCCCTCAAGTGTCCCATCACATTCAGACGCATCCAGCTGCCGGCCAGAGGACACGACTGCCGACACATACAGGTGGGAGATTGCACCGACACCTGCCGCGTTTCAGTTCGACTCTGTTCTCATGTGGTTTCTTTCTTTTCCAGTGTTTTGACCTGGAGTCCTATTTGCAGCTGAACTGTGAAAGAGGAACCTGGAGGTGTCCTGTATGCAAGTATGCACATGAAGACTCAGACTCAGTCAGGTCCTCTGTCCTCTTTACACTTTAACCAGCAGTTTTTTGCTGTCCTTCACAGTAAGACCGCTTTGCTGGAGGGGCTGGAGGTCGACCAGTACATGCTCGGCATCCTGGTCTACATCCAGAAGTGAGTTTGAAATGTGCAGGTCAGACCTGAGTCCACCCATCCATGTGTTTGTCTGGTAAACATTTCGTGTCATTAAACTGCTTAGCTCCGACTACGAGGAAATCACCATAGACCCGCTGTGTGGTTGGAGGCCGGTACCGGTCAAACCTGACCTGCACATAAAGGAAGAACCCGATGGTCCGGTCCTGAAGCGCTGTCGCACAGTCAGTCCCAGTCACATGGTGCTGCCCAACGTGATGGAAATGATCGCCGCTCTGGGCCCGGCGTCTCCCTACCAGAGCCTGACGGCAGGAGGCAGGAACACGCCCGACTACAACAGGCCAGGTGGGTTCTTAGTCCTGGGCTCTGGTCCTGTGAACAGTGAGTGGTCCAACAGCTACAGATGTGACAGCTGTAGTGATCAGGTTAAAATGCAACTTAGTTGTTAAACCTTCGCTCACTGACCTGTTTCAGTTTCTTAGTGGAGGGAACGTGTGTCTTGTTTTCTGCAGGCCATCAGGAATTTTCCAGCCAGACCGGATTCCCAGACTTTCCCAACACCCCCGGCACGCCGACACTAGGAGAGTATGCTCCTTCTGGACCACCCCTGTCCTACCAATCGGAACAGGTTAGACGTATGACTGCAGCCACCAGCACCGCTGCAGAATATACAAATACAGCCAGCACGGTTCTGTTTCCTGTACTCAACCTGAATAGGACCAGCCAGACCCAAACCTTGAATCACCAGCAGTAAACAGCAATAGCTTGTTTGTGTCATCAGCCCAGAACAAATTCAGCGTAGACACACATCTGAAACAACACGTCACCTACAGCATTACTTTAGGACGAGTCTGGGGCCGTCTGACCGTCTTCAGCCGTAAACGTGCAAGGACGGATTCAGAGCTTTTTCCAGCACTGACTGAAAACACTGTGTTTCCTTCAGACGCATTCTGGACGGATCGATCACCCCCAGAATCTCCTGCAGCAGCACAGCTCGGCTGTTCATGGTAACCAGAGTCTGGGTGATGCTGGCAGTCCTCTGCCACAGAGGAACTCCAACTCTCAGAATTCCCGGCTGCAGAGCGAAGGCTCTTTTGGTGTGGGAGGCCCTGTGGCAGCTGGAGGCGAGGGCGCAGATCATGCACTAGATGTAAGTTGAAACAAAGTTTATCAAACTGCATGAACATCAGCATCTAAATCCACATATGCATCGAATACATATGTCTTCTGTCGTGTGTCACAAAGCTTCTTCCGGAGCTGACCAACCCAGACGAGCTGCTATCCTACTTGGGTCCTCCAGACCTTCCCAACAACAGCAGTGATGACCTGCTGTCTCTGTTTGAGAACAACTGATCACACCTTTTGTCCCAGTCCAGCTGTGGAACCGACCGCCCACGTGTGCGTGTGTATGACTGAGTGTTTAGGTGTCTTTGTCCTTTTGAAGTGTGCTCTTGTCCAATGCGTGTTGAGGAACAGGAGGGAACGGTTTCCATTAGTGTGTCCTAGTGACTCACGTGTCACAGGCTGAAGGATGTGAACCTGCACCTCTCGCTGGAGGCTGGTGTGTGTCTGTGGCAGGTACCGGACATGTTAATGCAGTGGGTCCCAAGCCAGCAGCGACATCCAGCACTGGTCCATAGACAGGCTACACGTAACTTCATTTTAGTGGAATAATAGGCTCTATTTTATTAAATATTTATTCACACATTTATCTATGTATTACTCCCATGTTTATAGTAACAATAATAGAGCTCTGACTTCAGTCTCACCAGTCAGGATTTATATTTTTCTTTGGAGTAATAATCCAGATATTATTCTGATCCCTCAACAAACATGGTTCTCATCTTATACTATAGGTTTTTAATAAATGTAATGATTTATTCTATTTCAGGACAAATGGCAGGTAACAGGTAATCACCCATTGTTATGTCACAAATGTGTCACAATGTGGTGATGGATCACAATGATAATTCACTTCTTCAGTTATTTTTCTGCTTTAATTTTAGTAACCTGAGAAATTATTCAGATATTTGAATTAAAAATGATTTAGTGTTAAATCTGCTCAATGTTGTCTAATCTGTGCTTTTGAAGATGTTTGTAGAATTTAAAACCAATCAAAAGCGACGTTTGTTTTCCAGCGCTGGTTCACTTTGTTGCTGCTGCTAGTTTCCAGCATGTCCTGACCTCTTTCTCTCTGCATTCATACGGTGGTGTTCCTGAGACCTGCTGACCTGCTTTATGTCCTGACGTGCAGCCCACAGGTGCGTGACTAAACTGTCCTGGCAGGTGAGTTCGGCCCAGTCAGGTTCCACAGCAGCAGGTCTTCTCTAAATCCTTTTTTGAACCAGAGGTCAGATCTGGATTTTGTCTTTGCTGATGCCACAGTTTGGGAACCACTGCATTAACAAACACATCTGGAGTTATTATGTTTAATATTGTCAACAAGTCCCATGAAAAGACCAAAACCAACAAAATATGAGTCTGTTTTATAATAAAACTCTGAGGCACCTACAAAAATGTAAATGTTTCAACCCACGTTGCGTCTGTTAGGGACTCCTGTGTCTGTGGCACAGATGAAGCTCAGCATCAGGACACGTCTATGGTCTTTTCATGAGATTAAATCTGACCTGTCATGAGATGAAGTCAGCGTTTTAATACAAGAAGAACCGATTCGCCCCAGAAAGGTCGGGTCCAGATGTTTTACATACATCCTTCAACACTGTGAACTATTCAGCAGCTTTCACCCTGTTGGTTTTGCCCTCTGTGGGGTTTTCGAGCGTATCGTGTGTCGTGGCATTTTCCGCCATTCCAAAACTATTCGTATGTTTTTAAATAGTTTGACATGTACAACCCATAAAGAAGCGGGTTTGTCTACTGTATAATCAGCTGTTTTCATTAGAGAACGTGTGTGTATCAGAAGAATTGTTAATCATGGTAATTTAAATGTTATTAGTTGGGTAATGGATCATCATCACCGTGTACATACTGTGTGTTCAACAGATGTCAAGTCATTGTTCATACATACGTGATGCATGTATGACAGGAAACGGACGGTGACGCACTTCAACTGATTCTTAACACCGCTTTTTAAGGACGACAGTTTTTTAAGACAGATTTTCTTTTGTGGTTCAACATTGACTCGACAGAACTAGTTGAATTTTACCAGCTCAGTAATGTTAGTTCTAAATTTCTGAACTGTTTAACTGCAGGTTTGTGAAAAAAAGTTTTCTTTTTTAAATATGCAAACTACTCCATATTTTGTAACACAATGTAATTGCCATTATTTTCTATTTATTTTTTAATCATGAGCATTGTTGTACCTACAGTTACTTTGTCCCTTTCCTCAGACGATCAGAATTAAAGTCACATTACCTGACAAGAAGTGTTTGTCTTCAAGGCTCTGTCGCATCGTTATCTGTGTACATTTAAATTCTGGTACGGAACAAGTATTATTTGATTATATTTAGTTGTAAGACGTTGCTTCTGGAGACTGGCACTGAGCAATATTGAAGTGAAATGGTATTAATAGTATGAAGTATTCATATTTTGTCTTGCTCTACTGCAGTTCACTTTGAATATTCATGTATTGGATGGATTTATGATCAACTAAAAAATGTTCAGTCTATATGAGGGATGGAGCAAAAAAGTAATGGGAATGCCCCGTTACAAAGTATAATTATTTATTTTAAAGGTGACATATTGTGAATGGCAAATTAACGGAATTTTACATTAAATAAATGAAGAATTTTATGAAATAGTACCAGCAAGTTATATGTTGTATAGGTTCCGTTTATTTACACTAACTAGACCAGTGAAGTTATGAAAGCAACATTTAATTCTTAAGTTGATTAGTCGTCTGATCCGACCGAATGGGTTGCCGTGGAGACATCCAATCCAATCAGTTGGCAGCGTGTCATGTCATGCCCCGCCCTGTTGTATTCATATTGGTTCGAGCTTGATCAGTTTGCTGAAGGAAGACGTGATTGGCTCTCGACGGTGGTGACGTCAGCGCTGCACGCAGCCATATAAATAGAGGCGCACAGCGTTTCTGACGCCTTGTCGCAGACTGAGGTGCGCGTCTGTAAACATGGGGAACCCACGAGTGTTCTTCGACATCAGCATTGATGGCGCCGCCGCCGGAAGGATCATCATGGAGGTGAGCTCCGTCTGCAGTTAGGGCGCTGAAAGCCTCTATGTGGCGGATGTGTTTTATCCAGGATCCGTAATGTCGCAGCACACGTCTAGATGAGGAGCTGAGAGATGCTGGCGGCGGCTGCACTGTTCCTGCGCGGGGAACGCCCAGCAGCGGACGACTGCAGTCACAGCTGGAAAATCACTGGAGCCGCAGCTCATTGAATATGCTCATGATCAGGAGCCCGTTATTCTGCGTCCGTTGCGTTATTACACACTTCATAGGTTCAGACTTTGGCTGATTGCTGGACAAAACAACGACGTTAATTCATTCAGGGCGTTGAGACGTTGTTTGTATTAGGTCATTAGACGTGTAAAATGAAAATAAGGAGCACATGACGTAAGATGACGTCATAGAGTATTCAGTTTGAAGTCAGAATAAACAGAAGTGAACTAGCATAACAACCTGAAGCCAAGTTTAGTTTTATCATCTGAAAGATCAGATATAAGGAGCAGGTATTTAGAGAGGTATCGAGGCCCAGAACATGTATGTATATACACATACATGTAATTATATGGTAATGTAGACATGAATGAATATGAGAAATGAGGAAATAGATAAATGTAAGCTTGACACCTGGGAAACATAGAACTAAATAAAGCTCCCAGAACTAAATAAATTAAACAATATCAGGGACACTGAATTTTCACTGGGAAAATGAAGAATTGAGCAATTAAATGCATTGAACTGTATAAATGGACATAAAAAGCAGTAGTAGAAGAAATTCCCTCAGTGGTTTGTGGCGCTGTTCATCCTGTCCTGTTTCTTCTGTGTCTGGAACAAACACACACAGGTCGTCTTCCTAATGTGTGTGACTCTGTTTTGCAGCTTCGGGCTGATGTGGTCCCAAAGACTGCAGGTGGGTGAGACCGAGTGAAAACAGCTTCCCTGCATGTGCTGCTGCTGCTGCTGTTTGTTTGGAGAATCTCTGTGTCAATGTTAATCCTACGACTTCATTCTAAATATGGGTCGAGGTTGCGGGTCCAGTCTCAGAGCTAAACAATGATTCAAAGAGCTGCTCACGCGTCTGTGAAGAACAATCAGGAGAAAGGTTGTATTTGCGTCTGACTGCAGCTGCAGTTGTATGAAGCATTACTCACTGTGAATCTGTCCTACATGCTCATTGTTAGTCACACGGCCTCGTTCACACTGGCCTATACTCTTCCAAGGCTTTCATATTCACAACAGGGCATCCGCCTCGTGCACGTGTCCAGTAATGCAGCAGACGTGCAGGCAGAGCTATAAAGCAAAGATCAGCTTCAGACATTAACTGAGTTTATTGGTGATCAGAAAAAAAATATTAAATGTTCATCAGATCTTTTGGTTTAAAGAAAGAAAGAAGGAAATTTGTATATTTGTGGTGTAATCCTTTGTTTTCTATTCTTGTGACAGAAAACTTCCGCGCTCTGTGCACCGGAGAGAAAGGCTTCGGTTACCAGGGCTCCACGTTCCATCGCATCATCCCTAAGTTCATGTGTCAGGTACGGTTCAGGCACCAAATCCACCCTGTCTGTTTCTGTTTTGATTCAACCAAAAACCAGCAATATTTATCCCACAGACTAAAACTATGCCAAATTAGTTGTGTCTTATTGTGCTCTTTCCTCAGGGGGGAGACTTCACCAACCACAACGGAACCGGAGGCAAGTCCATCTACGGAGAGAAGTTCCCTGACGAGAACTTCCAGTTGAAGCATATGGGGATGGGGACGCTGTCCATGGCCAACGCTGGGCCCAACACCAACGGCTCCCAGTTCTTTATCTGCACGGCTTCCACCGACTGGTGAGTCCTTCCATTTAGCACATGCATATTTAGACGCTATTTATTCTAGTGTGTACACATATCAGTGTTCAGACAGATGAATATAATACATTAAAACGTATTTTAAGGTGTATGAATTAATTTTCCTTTGGTTGTGTGCATTTTCTAATGTAATCTAATGAGACAATTCTCTGGACTAGATGCTAATGCTGGGGGGCACCTTTCATCTGGAACTGAGCCCCCTGAGCCCCCCTCTATGCGTTTACCTGAAGACGATTCCCTCACAGCTCACATTGCATTAAAGACTGAACAATAACAATCTTCATTAAGCTTTGTATAGTTTTGTATTTCACTCATGTTGATCAGCTCTGTCCTCTCCAGGCTCAATGGAAAGCATGTGGTGTTTGGCAACGTGGTGGACGGCATCGACGTTGTCAAGGCAATAGAGAAGCAAGGCACTAAGAGCGGTTCTCCCAAGGCCAAGGTGGTCATTGCCGACAGTGGGGAACTGAAGTAACTGCTGTCTGTGAATATCTGGAGTATCAGCAGAAAAACAAAATCAACCTTCTCCAAAAATGTTCGTCTACTGTCTTTAATTATGGTGCAATATTTTCTACCTTCCTCTTCGTCCTCTGAGGACGTTTGTTAGCAAAGTATTATTAAAATGTAAATAAAGGAAGAAATAAGTCAGACCTTCAGACAATTATGTTATTCTTCATTAAGGGAATGATATTATTATAGTAATTATATTATATATTATTATAAACCTAATTCCTGTGTTGTGTCCAAATAAATTCAGGGTTTATGATGGACCTGGACTAGAATCTAACCTTCAACCTGACTACAGCCACTACTTTACCACTAACTCAGCCTCTTTTTAAATCACAAAAAGTGGAACAACTGTGAGAGACGTTTTTTCTTTATTTCTTATTAAGTACAGAATTTATCAAAACAAAGTTCTCACTGCTCAGTGTTATAATAAAACCGAAAGCCTAGACCAACGCAGTCCACTGATTAAGGCATCAACATCTGCTTTGACAGTTTCTCCTTCAAAGAGAGTGATACAAAAATAAATGGAAAGGAATTCAAGGTTTCCTATCGAAAGGTCTCTGTAAGAAAACAAGGATACAAGAATAGAAAGAGTACGAACAATCACAGCAAATACAGCAAATACAAAACCCATAGACACAGCAAAGGTAATGGTCAAACTATGACATCAGATGGTTCACAGTAAAACACAACACGTGAACACGTTAAAGTTTAATGTGTGAAGTCGTTCGCTGGGCCGTCATTAGCTTGTGACTTCGCTGCTTGCGTCATCTTTATCTTTCTTTCTGTGTCTGTATTTTGTTTTTGTCTTCGGGGGTCATTTTGCATCTTTTGGTCTCTTGGACCCCTGAACACAGACTTGTTTATTCATGTGAACAGGGATCAAAAAACAGCTGTGGGATCTTGAATTAATACTTGGTTAGCTTAACGTAGCTTAGCTTAGCATGCAGACTGAGCCTAGATAAAGAAACATTACTTACTTGTTTCAACTGTGTAAATAAACAAATATATATTTACTAGCATTTAGTAAACCTCCATTCTTTCATCAGGATATTTAAACCACTTTATTCTTAATGATTGCGCCGCCGTTCTGCTGTTAGCTACAGCTGAAACAATCTGGTAAAAATTAGTTAAAAATAAGGTTGCATCTGTAATAGGAAAGTCACATCCATTTAAAAAACAGCGTCCTGTTTTATGAGCTTTAGCAGAGATTTTGTAGCACTGAAACAGGCCTTTTGGTTCCTGCTTCCAGTCTGCATGCTAAGTTAAGCTAACTGCCTTCAGAGCCATCTTCAGATAAATCCCAGCGACTACTAGTTTTTATTTACAGCTGGTGCATCAGACGGAGAAACACCATCAAGAGGCTCCATGTCTGAGGTAATAAAACACAAGAAGCTGGATGAGGCTTCGGAGCCTCCAACACCACGAAGACGCTCCGTCAGCTCCGTCAGCCGCTCACCCAGCGATGAGTAGTAACAGTCACTAGGAGCTGCCTCCCTTCACTCCACATGTAGCTGACGTCTCCATTCAACCTATTTGGCATCACACCATAAGTTATGCTTATACAACAGTGATGCTGACTTCAGTCTTCCCTAGATCTCCATGACGACCAGTGAGTTACTGAGGAGCAGTGATGCTGATTCAAATACTGGACTATAACAACTCATCAAACTTAACAAACACTAATAAAACAACACAGCATGTTGCTATTCACACCGTTCCCCACAGACAGTAACTGAGGACGGACTGACAGTAGGTTACACTGTAATCAGGCTACATAAGTGCTGGTTCAGCCCTGGGCTGCGACTAGTGTGGGAGCTGTTCAGGGCACTTAATGATGCTGAATGTGTCAGTAAAGACGAGGGAAGACCCGCAAAGACCGAGACTACGGCTGGAAATAGTTTCCTTCCTCGGTCCGAGGTTTAAACATCTACGACGGACAGTAAAGCCTGTTTCTGCTCCTGATCCAGTAGCTGATAACAGCTGCTGTCAGTTCTGTCACACATGGTTTCAGTGTAAACTGAACCGCTTTGGACTCTAAAGTCTAAACACACAGCTATTGAATATTAGAGTTCAGCCTCTGAAATACTGCGATGGGCATTTTTAACCTGTGGCACCAAAACACAAACGGACGTGGTCCTTGACAACCTCGCATCTGATATTTTCTGGATTAGAAGCAGCTGATACAGAAACCAGGTTGTGTCTGCAGCCCTGTTTCAGCACCGGCCTGAAGGCGACGCAGCGGCTTAGGAATTATAAATAGGTACCGATGACTGTTTGCAGCCCTGACGTAGGCGTGATAGAAAACCGTGGAATATTAAAGTGGAAAAGCTTCACCTGTTTGATCCTAAACCATAAAACTGATTCAGTTTCAGTGGAATGGCCTGAAGTGTCCTGGTTTGTCCTGGTTGTACGCGCCCAGCCCTTCAGGGGCCCACTAACCCTCGGTGGGCTCCTGCGCCGCCGTCCTGCGGCTATCCCTCAGGATGCCGTCCAGGCCGCTGAGCTGACGTAGGAAGCCTCGGTTGGGGGTGACGCCTCGATGGTCCTTCACCGTCTTGATGGCCTCCACCAGGGTCAGGTTTTGCCGGATCATCAGGTACGCCAGCACCAGCGTGGCCGAGCGGCTCACTCCCACGGTGCAGTGGACCAGAACCTTCCCTGTGCACAGATACCGGTGAATAACGCAAGCATGGACGGCAGTGATGGACAAAAGCAGGAAGGAGGCGGAACCACGTGCCCTTCGTGGTCTCCTGTGACCTCACCGACCTCCACTCGTCAGGGCTTTGTGGATGAACTCCGCCGCAGGGTAGAAGTTGACGCTCATGTCGAAGGAGGGGGAGTCGTGGGCCTCGATGCCGTGGTAGGTGATGCTCATGCCGGCGTAGTACTCGGCTCCGCCGCGCCACTTGCTCTGGGCGCAGTTGAGGATGTGAGTGATGCCGAGCCGGGTCAGCTGGCGCCGATCGGACGCAATGTCTCTGTGGAGGGAAGGTGTGTGGAATGAGTGTCGCCAGGTTCGAGGTCGTATGAGGCCAGAAACGATTCACACATCATTAAAACCACTTGTTACGGTCACAGATCAGTCACTACCTCCTGACAGTCCATCACTCATGCCCTCTTAGACAGACAGGCAGGAACCGTCTAGGATCTGTTCTAGTTCGATTCTTATACAGAACCATCTTTTCCAGTTCTACATGTGGTTCTAAAACCAGTGGTTTTAACACCAGTGGTTCTAACAGCAGAACCATCGCACCTGACAGCTTCACCTTAAACACTTAAAACACAGAATCAGCGTGACTAATGGACTCAATTGGGCCGGACAGAACCGGACACGTGTTGGGTCGTGACGGGACTCACTGGTCTCCGATGAAGAGTCGCGGCCACACTTCGTCCGCGTGGTTACAGGCGGTTTTCCCCGTGTACAGGAGCCGCTCCAGCTCCGACACGCTCAGGGTGCTGGAGACCCGGTCCGAGTCTTTCCTGCTCGGAGACCTCGAGCTGCTCCGGGACCGGGAGAACCGGGACATGAACGCCATCTGTTGATATTAGGAGTAAAACCAAAGCCCTCGTCAGAGGTTTTAACCACACATCACGTGTTGCTTTAGGGCCCGAACCTCGGAGCTTACCTAGTCCTGGTCCTTAGTGATGCTGCAGGGCTGGATGCTGTTCCGCCGCCATGTTGACTCAGAGGACGAGACGATGCCGATGATTACAATACTTCACCTCCACCAACGCTCTAGCATCACTTCATTAGGTTCTGCACAAACCTGCTTTAGATCCGCGTCAGCATCAGATCCAGAACCAGAACCAGCTGAAGCGGCGCTGCTCAGTTTTATGTTTGTGGTGATAGTTAATGGTGGCGAATGTGACGCTGGTGTTGGGAGTCACAGGTGGAGTTTGTCTCCATCTGTCGGTTCAACCGGGAACGGGCGCTTATACTACACAACTCAACTACTTATTGTAATACGATGTAGTGCTTGAGGGAATGCATCGACACAAATCCAAACGACAAATGTGTAGATTTAGAATTTTATTGGAAATGTGACGTGAGGAACATTGGACAGTTCAGTGTGGATGTAAACATCTGCTGAATGGAAATGTTCCCAAACACTTGTGCCCTAAACCACCTGATCCCTCTGAATGTAACATGTGAAGACTACTGAGGTAAGAAGGTTGATCAAGTATTGAGGCAGAACAAAACAAACTCATAGAACACAATGTATTCAGAACCAAACATGCTCCTGCAGATTCCTGTCTGGTTCCACTACCAGTTGTTCTGAAGGAATATTTAACAATGAGCTAAAACTGCAGATGCAGCAGAGTGAGACATCTTTTTTTAGTTAATTAAATTAATGTGGGATCTGATGGTGCACCAGCTTGTAGTGGGCACCACAGGACGGGCAGCGCTGGGCCTCGCCCTCGTGAAGCCAGAACCAGATCACAAGCGAGTTGTCTTCTTCACCTGCACAGAAAACAAGAAGGAGCTGAATCACTTCTCTTACATCAACAAATCTAAACTGAAACTTGTGTTTAACAAAAGGAAATCTAAGTCTGGACTGTCACTGTCACAGTAGATTTCATGTTTCGTTGTGCTTTGTGTGAATCTGGAACTTACAGAGACATC
The DNA here is from genome assembly GCF_900634795.4 of Betta splendens. Lineage (NCBI taxonomy): Eukaryota > Metazoa > Chordata > Actinopteri > Anabantiformes > Osphronemidae > Betta > Betta splendens. The sequence goes on along the minus strand of NC_040892.2, from coordinate 613,998 downwards.
CCACAATCCTCTTGTTGGTGATGGAGGGAACAATGTGTGGGTCAACCTTGGAGCCAGCGTACTCCTTTGGCTTGAGCATGCTGTAGGGATCCTGAAAGAGGAAGTCAGGTCTGATCTTCTGACTCACTGTGTCACCAACAATTTACATTTAAACACCACTGCATCAGTCCTAGTATTTCGCTTCAAATAAAGTGCGGCTATCGAGGGGTAGACTTTATTTACTGTTACTGTTCATATTCATGCTCTCCCTTATAAAGAACTCTAGAGCGAAACAAGACTTCCAGATGAGTTTAGAGACGGTGTGTTGAACCGGTAGATCCATCCATCCATCTATTTTCCAAGCCGCTTATTCCCTAATGCGGGGTCACAGGGTGCTGGAGCCCAACCCAGCTGGCTATGGGCGAGAGGCAGGGTCCACCCTGGACGGGTCACCAGTCCATCGCAGGGCAACACATAGACAGACAACCATTTACACACACACTCACACCTACGGGCGATGGAGAGAGTCCAATTAACCTAATGTCTCTCACGTCTTTGGACTGTGGGAGGAAGCCGGAGAACCCGGAGAGAACCCACGCAAGCACGCGGAGAACGTGCAAACGCCACACAAAGGCACCAGGGCCAGACCCAGAACCTTGTTGCTGTGAGGCGACAGTGCTACCCACCGCACCACCCTGAACCAGTAGATAGTATAGGTATAGTAAACCAGTTGTCACATCACTGGAATCTAACGAGACGCAGGAGAGAAACATTGGCCAGTGTCCATACTCACAATCAGTGCCACGCAGAAGCGATTCCCATCTACTTCCTATATAACAATCATTGTAAATTAACCATTTTTTGGCTTTGTTAAAAGCTGAATGTATCACAGGCACGCACTTTGTTTACTCCATGATGGCTTAGAGTTCGTTTAGATTCCCTCGTGTTTTTGCTCAGTTTGCTTTGACTGAGAGAAACAAAGAGAAGGTGAGTGGTCGCACCTTCCCCTCCTTCATGGCCGTCATGACGATCTTCTCCAGCCCCGTGGCCTGCTCCTCGTCGGTGGGAATCCCTGCAGACACCAAGCACAACAGTGACTGACGGCGCTTCCTTCAACGAGCCGCACTGCGCGGCGGTGGCAGGTCCACGACAGCACGCGAGCAAACGTACCGGAAGGTCCTGAAACGTTTTTTAGACCCGTTCGGTCGTTGCTAACTTTACTAGTTGTCCAGCTTTGTGTGTTTGGTCAGTGCAAGTTTGATGTTTGTACAGTTTAGTTTCATGTCCCGTAAGCTCAATATAACCTGCAGTGATACATACCAACTACAACACATTCCGCTGTAATGTTAAATAGTCGTAAAAAATCACTTTGACCTCTCAAATGCCGCTAGCATTATGCTAACCGGCTTGTTAGCATGCGGAGCTTTTCCTTAGCGGTCAAATGTTTCGGTTAAGGCCTGACGTTTGGGACAAACGTTAAACTCCGGTTCCGTCCTCACCTCCTGCCGCCATGCCGCGGCTCAGAGCGGGGACCGGTCCAGTCCGGAGGGTCGTAGCGGCTCGAACAGCGGAGCGCAGCATTAACCTTGCAGCCATTTCTTCTTCTTTACTGTTCAGAATGTGGTCGCCTGATGATGACGTACGCCAAGAACCGAAAACTGTCGCACAATTTAAACGTAAACAATTTAAGAAATTACGCAAACTTTGACTAATCGAAAATACATTGAGATACTTTTTACAGTTTTCAAATTGGAAACAATTTGACTTTTATAAACAAACAATTAATCTATTGCAAAAATATGCTATAAAAATACAGAAGCTTGCAACAAAAAAAGAACAATTTTATTTATAAATGTCCATCATTCCACTACCTGATTAAAACTTTTAATCCATCCATCTTGTACCGCTGAGGCCCATGCGGCCTGGTGCTGGAGCCTATCCCAGCTGTCTGTGGGCGAGAGGCGGGGTCCTCCCTGGACAGGTCACCAGTCCATCACAGGGCAACACACAGACAGACAACCAACCAATCGACTTCTTAAAATTAGTGCTGCTCTGGAAAACAAGTTTATGAAGTACACAAACAATAGTTCAAAAACTTTTATTGAATGGAGAAACGTGACGTGAGGAACATTGGACAGTTCAGTGTGGATGTAAACATTTGCTGAATGTAAATGTTCTCAAACACTTGGGTCCCAAACCACATCATCCGTCAGAATGTAACACATAAAGACTGCTGAGGTTAGAAGGTCGATAAAGTACTGAGGCAGAACAAAACAAACTCAAAGAACACGACGAGGATGTAGTCAAAACCACACACGTTCCTAGAGATTCCTGTCTGGTTCCACTACCAGTTGTTCTGAAGGAATATTTAACAATGAGCTAAAACTGCAGACGCAGCAGAGTGAGACATCTTTTTTTAGTTAAATAAATTTAGGGCAAAGAGGGGGAGTAAAAAAAATAAAACGAAAATAAAAAAATAAAAAAAATAAACGAATAAATGTGCAGGTACGGGCGCCACGGTGCAGTGGGTAGCACCGTCGCCTCACAGCAAGAAGGTTCTGGGTCTGGCCCTGGTGCCTTTCTGTGTGGCGTTTACACGTTCTCCCCGTGCTTGCGTGGGTTCTCTCCGGGTTCTCTAAAGACGTGCATTAGGTTGACTGGACTCTCTCCATTACTCTGTGCCCGTGTGAGTGTGTGTGTGAATGGTTGTCTGTCTATGTGTTGCCCTGCGATGGACTGGTGACCCGTCCAGGGTGGACCCTGCCTCTCGCCCATAGCCAGCTGGGTTAGGCTCCAGCACCCCGTGACCCCGCATTAGGGAATAAGCGGCTTGGAAAATGGATGGATAAATGTGCAGGTGCACTGACTACTCTTTCTAATGGTCAAAGACTACATCACCATACTGTAACTGACATTACATTGTTTACACCACCAAGATCATATGTGATGCTGCACATATCATAAACGTGAACTCATGAATACATCTATATATATACTACACTATATATATATATAGGGTCTCTCTGCACGAAGGAAACAGGTGAACTCTATGAATGTACTGAAAGATTAAACGAGGTATTTAAACACTGTTCACTTTAAAAAGGGGCGGAGACCAAAGGAAACTCGGTTTAAATAAAACCTGCTCCCGACCAGGTTAGGTTCACAGAGTAAGTTGCCATAGTAACTGACTCTAAGTTTCCATTACCTTGCTTCTTGAAACGGGTTTAAACTTACCCCGCTTTACAGGTTTAAGTAACCCCGGTTTCTGAAACCGAAAACTCTGAGTTTTCCTTATTTCGGGTTAACAAACTCAGAGTTTCAACAAAACTTGCTTCTTGAAACGGGCCCCGGTGTTGTTTACTCTTGCTTACTCTGGTGTTGACTGTCAGCATTATTATTATTATTATTATTATTATTATTATTATTATTATTATTATTATTATTATTATTATTATTATTATTATTATTATAGATAGATAACAGATAAAGAATAGAAACTCCTTAACTACTACTCTAAATCTGAAAAATCCACATTTATTCATGTTTAAGTATTAGTCGTTTATTAATCAAGTCATGTACAACAATCAAGTTCATACAAGAAGGACATTTAGTAAATGTCAGTAAACAATCACATATGTAACCTGAATCACAACTTTGTGATTAAATCTAAGACGGGTGACGAACAAGCTCCACATAATTTGCAGGGAAGAGGCCATAGTGTCCGTCGGGTCCGAAGCCTTTCCACCAACCCTCGTCTACCATCTCTATCCCAGTTATGAGGTCATCAGGGTCAAAGGTGATCTCAGTGTCATCCTCTGTGGAGGAGAAGTGTAGGTAGACAGGTCTTTCCAACACTGAAGCAAAGATACTGAGTGTCTTCTAGCTGTGACTGCCTGCTCTGGCTCTAAACTAAGGAATAATCACAGGTGGAGCTCATACAGTAACTGACCCTGTTTCTGGACAATTGCTGCTTTAACTGGTTTCCTGTCTCTCACACCTGTGGCCACATCTGTTTAGTGCTGCTTTAAGTAGGATTTTCCTTTCTGAAGCTTAAATGCTGTCATCTTGGCCTCGGTTTGTCTTGACTCATCACTAATGCCCTTGTTGTTTCAGGGGGCTACATGGCTCTGAGTCTGTGGTTGTGGTGTATTCTGGCGAGTGTATACGTACCAGCCTGGTAGTCGTACAGAGCTACGGCACAGATGTTCTCTTTCATATCATATGGATTGTCACCATTTCCAACCTTAAATTTAAAGACAAATCATTTGACACCAGTTAAATCTTATCTCTCACTGACGGATTGCAGCTGCTGTGACTCCTCCTCCACATTTTACCACATCTAATAATGACTAGGAACAGACTCACGGTGTGAGTGTTCTCATAGAGGCTCTCGTCCCTGACTGAACTTGGTGCATCATACAGATTATCCTGAGCTGCATCGTTTTCTGTAAGTGGAAAAAAATCATGTTCACGTCTGGTTTCAGGTCAAATATTTAGCTTGTTGAGCTGGTCAGTAAATATTATGTGACATATAAAAGTAAGGAGTCGCACCTGAAGCAGCTTCACCACCGTCATCAAACTCATCTGACCATTCATTGTCGTCTGCGGGAGCAGGTGGATGTGCGGCCTGTGGTGATTGGTAGATGTCTCCAGTGGGTGAGGCAGGAGACAGGTGGGTCCTCCATGAGAGCAAGTCCTCGGTCTCCAGAGGAACCTCACAGGACCCCTGAGAGAAAAATGAGCTCTGCACCTTTCCTGAAAGATGGAGGGTGAGGAAATGACCACACTTCAGCATTTATGGCTCCACAGGTGTGCTCAGGTGATTGTGTGTGTGTTCAGGTGATTGTGTGTGTGTGTTCAGGTGATTCTCTGTGTTCAGGTGATTGTGTGTGTGTTCAGGTGATTGTGTGTGTGTTCAGGTGATTCTCTGTGTTCAGGTGATTGTGTGTGTGTTCAGGTGATTCTCTGTGTTCAGGTGATTGTGTGTGTGTTCAGGTGATTCTCTGTGTGTTCAGGTGATTCTCTGTGTTTAGGTGATTCTCTGTGTTCAGGTGATCGTGTGTGTGTTTAGGTGGTTCTCTGTGTGTTCAGGTGATTGTGTGTGTGTTCAGGTGATTCTCTGTGTGTTCAGGTGATCGTGTGTGTGTTCAGGTGATTGTGTGTGTGTTCAGGTGATTGTGTGAGTGTTCAGGTGATTCTCTGTGTTCAGGTGATTCTCTGTGTTCAGGTGATCGTGTGTGTGTTGAGGTGATTCTCTGTGTGTTCAGGTGATCGTGTGTGTGTTCAGGTGATTGTGTGTGTGTTCAGGTGATTCTCTGTGTGTTCAAGTGATTCTCTGTGTTTAGGTGATTCTCTGTGTGTTCAGGTGATTCTCTGTGTTCAGGTGATTCTCTGTGTTCAGGTGATTCTCTGTGTTTAGGTGATTCTCTGTGTGTTCAGGTGATTGTGTGTGTGTTCAGGTGATTCTCTGTGTGTTCAGGTGATCGTGTGTGTGTTCAGGTGATTGTGTGTGTGTGTTCAGGTGATTGTGTGTGTGTTCAGGTGATTCTCTGTGTGTTCAGGTGATTCTCTGTGTTCAGGTGATTGTGTGTGTGTTTAGGTGATTCTCTGTGTTCAGGTGATCGTGTGTGTGTTTAGGTGATTCTCTGTGTTCAGGTGATCGTGTGTGTTCAGGTGATTGTGTGTGTGTTCAGGTGATTGTGTGTGTGTTCAGGTGATTCTCTGTGTTCAGGTGATTCTCTGTGTTTAGGTGATTCTCTGTGTTCAGGTGATTCTCTGTGTTCAGGTGATTGTGTGTGTGTTTAGGTGATTCTCTGTGTTCAGGTGATTCTCTGTGTTCAGGTGATTGTGTGTGTGTTTAGGTGATTCTCTGTGTTCAGGTGATCGTGTGTGTGTTTAGGTGATTCTCTGTGTTCAGGTGATCGTGTGTGTGTTCAGGTGATTGTGTGTGTGTTCAGGTGATTGTGTGTGTGTTCAGGTGATTCTCTGTGTTCAGGTGATTCTCTGTGTTTAGGTGATTCTCTGTGTTCAGGTGATTCTCTGTGTTCAGGTGATTGTGTGTGTGTTCAGGTGATTCTCTGTGTGTTCATATGTGTGCCGAGGTGTGTTACCAGGCCTGGATGCCGTGGGAGACAGAGCGTCCTTGGCCTCCAGACTCTCCTCCCTCTGCTTGAAGACGTCTCTGGGATTAAAGGACCTCTGAGAGATGAGAGCTTTGGCCTCCTGTGAACGTTACACACATGAAATGATAGAACCTGCTCCACTAATACATGAAGATGAACGTCTGGTGAATCACTGATGCTCACGTTGGCTTTCTGCACTGATGCAGCAGCGTTTATGGTTTTCTTCTTGTTCACTTGGTCCTCTTGGTTCTGAAACAGACACATCATTCATTTCTTGAAGTGTGAAATCTGACTTTTAGTCTGAGGACAGAAAATGTTCAGTTTAACTCACCATCAGCTGCTGCTTCCTCACTTGCTCCTCTTCCTCTTCTCTCTGTTTCTCGTAAATCCTGCAATG